>NW_009630421.1:118563-176709 GCF_000690535.1 Cariama cristata
AAAGAGCCAGCCAGATTAGAGGCAGGTGTTGCTAGGACCCACCAGTGCTCAGCACACAGACGCGGCGTGAGCAGCGCCCATGGAGCGCGGGGGAACCATGCACCTCGCTGCAGCCCTGCACAAGCACTAGCTCCTGGTACCCTGTAGCCCCTGCCTCCACGCTGTCAAAGAGCAACTCAGCTCTGTAAAGGCCTAAGGGTAAAAAATTAGTAAAAAAAAAGGACATGAGAAAAATATCCACTGTTGGAACATTTCCACTGCAGTATCTAATACTATACATGACTACAATGGTCACAATTAAGTACTCATTAAATAGTTATACATTAAACAAAAATATATGTACCAATCAGATTTTGGACATGCATGCGATGCAATGCAACTTCAATATAATCACAGTGTGACATAGTTTTAAGAAGTGTGTCCAGTTGAAATAACACCAGAAGATGTACATGCAGTTCGTTACTCTGGATTAACAACAGCACATGTCCTGGTGAATCACTACTGTTAGACTGGAGGTATCTTGCAGTCTTCTGCAAGACAAAATTTTATACACCAGAAATAGTATTTTTATAAAAGATTTTCAAAACAAGTTTACTTCCACTCATGAAGAACACCTAAGCCAAACTCCAGAAGAGAAATGCAGAAGAAAATAAGCAAACAAGTAAACCTAGTACAATTGTCAAGTTGGGACAGTGAACCATATTATTTAAGATTCATTTAACATCTTAACTAGTAATTATGTTGTAATGGAGGAATCAGTTCAATAAAAAAGCTTAGGTAAGCAAAAAATACTTCCAAAATAAAAGATCTGTGAATTTTTTATTATTTTTTTTAAGAAATGAAGATTGACTTACCTTCTGTGTTCATGAAGGAGAACTGACAAAAACAACATAAAATTACCAATGAGACAAGGAAGAAATGCACATGAAACATAACAGAGCGAGAAGTGCATTAGTAGCAAAAACAAACCTAACAACTGTTTGCACCCTCCCATCAACCCCACTCTCCAAAATAAATAGAAAACTACAACCCTATTTTTCCTAGAGTAACAAAATAAAATTATTAGAGATTCCATAAAAATTACAGGCTGGCTTTTAGAATGTTTCTGTAACGTATATAGATGTATAATGTATATACAATTGGCTTTGTAATTAAAATTTTAACCTTAAACATATAGTTTATGGGAGTAATGCTTGTGCTTGGTATTAACAATTTCCATTGAAAGATCATATTTTAGTTGATTATTACCAATTTAATCTAGCTATTGTACAATCAAACATATTCCTCACAGTGATGCTTGAGGTAATGATTTTGGGTTTGTTCTGCCTGGATTCTTTTTATGGAGTGGTGAATAACAAGAAGTTAGTTCAAACAAACAAAAAAAAAAGCCCCCCAAAAACCCAGAACACCCACAATTTAAAAAATAAAAAATGGACAATGAATTCCCTAAGAAGGACTATCATGATATTCTTTCAAGCTAGGAGAGTTTGAAGTTTAACAAATAGAGATTGTCTGGCACCAGAGGTACACCTCTTGACCTACTCAAAACAAGAAAAGAACACTTAGAATTATAATAAAGGTTTAAGAATCATAAGTCATGCAATTCCCAGCAGAGACAGTAATTGGAGAGCACTGATCAAAGATTTCATTACACCAATTACATTCTGCCTTGTGTGCGAGACTAATTACGCAGCTGCGATCCTGCCAGCACAAGAAGCATCGCTACAACAGCCAAGCACAGACCTTGCTGGCCATTACTTTTCTCACTGCAAGGCAGACGGAGAGCAGCCGCTCTGTGTTCCCAACACTGTCTCCATAAGGGCACATGACAGGCAGGGAGTGGAAATAAATTTGTAGACTAGAATGTTAGGTAAGGAATCAGAGAAAAAAAACCTGGAAAAAGATAGGTTTGGAGACAGTAAGGAGGAGCAAGACTATGAGTGATACTGGTATTGGTAGTTCGGGACTGAAACAAGCTGGATCCTACCTAAAATGATCTGGTATGAGCTGCAAAAAGACAAGCGTCATATGCCATCAGAGCACACCTTCCAAATCTTCCAGTACCACAACCCAACAATTCATCACTAAAAGAAATTTTTTAAACATTGTTTAAAGAACATTTAAACTACTATACATTTTCTCTGAACTTTTACTTAATTCATTTAAAACGTGCGTGAGGTTGTAGTCTCATATACATTTCTTCTAATAGCAAAGCCAACTTATGCTCCATTCTTTAAAATATAAGAAATCTCCTTTCAAATGTGTATTGCATTCTGTATATTTATAACCTTATCACTATGGTTATAATGCTAATCACACTTGAATTTTACACTTCGTTACTAAACGAAACCAATTCTAGTGAGTAGCCCAAATATCACACAACTAGAAAAAACTGAGAAGCCTAGTGTACTGGAAGCTGTCCCAGAATGTTGCACACTAGTTTTAAAAATACAAAGTCCAGTTTCAAAAGCTTGTAGTTTTAAAAAAACAAAGTCTTCAATTATCTAATCACAGATTTCTGAACATGTTAAACATGTAGTATTTGTTTCACCTGCTAAACTACCCAATGCACTATGTCCTTGGATTCTGTCCTCAATTACATTCAGGATGCTCTACACAAAGCTGTACAGAGCAGTGCTGCACACAATCTGAAGACAAAGCAATTTTCCTGAAAACTATTTTTCCATAATGGTCTTCCTGATAATGCAGCTTCTAGTCAGGATTTCAATACATTGGTTTTTTAACTATATACGGAATCTGGGCTAATAATGGGGAAAAACATTAAATTATCCTCCTCAAGTAAAATGAACAAAAAGAATTCAGAATCTGTAGAACTAAGAAAGGGCCATTTTTTTCACATCCAATTTTAGAAAAAGAACTATTCAAGAAGTGGTATGCAATGCCTTTCCATCCTCAGGAGACAATTCCACAGTTTAATATATCATTTGGTATGGCTTGAATATATTTTACACTTAGTAAGTATCTGTTATATAACTTTCCTCCACTGTCTTTAATTACCCCATTAAGCAAGTTGGTATTTGCATTTGCACTTAGAGCAGCTGCATGAGAGCTGCAGGGCACAAGAATATAAAACCAAGAAGAAAAATTAATAAAACATTATCTTTTCCGCTTAGTAAGTTCCCTTTCTTTTTTAATGGAAACATTTGTATTAGTAGATACTATTTCAGCATTGTAAGGTAATAAATCACATAAACCTTGTATTATTCAAGCTGACTGAATTGCCAGATAGAAGTACCATCACTCACTAACAGCACAACCTGCCCTTAAGCTTTTCTCATTTTACAGTATTTCTGAGGAGTCACTTTGTATCCGAAAATGTTATTCAAAACATAGAAACCGGTACAAATAGAACGAATCAGAAATCATTCTTGGTCTAAACTTTTTACATAGGAAATAAGTTATGAATTTATTTTACTGCAGTGTACATCATTAACTAATCCAGACACATTTCTGAGAAAACAAAGATGAAGATTTCATTTAATTAATTAAAAAGTCTGCAAGTCATCACACACCCTTAGAAACAACTTCCAAGTTTCTAGACTCTTTATTTTTCAGCCAGCCCAGATAGTTTACAATACATCCATCACAGACTGGAAAAATAATTTTTACTTATTACATCAGCATGTTCTCTAAATAGAATGCATACAATAAAGAGTAAGAAACAGAGTAATGAGAAGTACCAATTCATTCATTAACAGTCATTGTTACTGAACAGGCAATTCCAGGTTGCTGGTTGCTGCGTCACTAGTGCCAGGCATGTGGAAGCTCCTTTCCCTATGGGACAGGCTATCGTGCATTAGAAAACTGAGCTCTTACGTATACAGATGGAAGGAAGTAAAGTACCAGTTTTGATTTTGCCCATTCCCTTGAATTCCAAAGTCCTGCTTTTGTAGATGTTATAAAAATGTCCTATTCCTGTAAACGTATTACCCATGGAAATGTCACTCTAATACTTTCTTGTATCTGGCAGGAATGACCCTATACTAGGCTGTCTGCCATCCTCATTAAGACTTTCCTCCTTTAGTGAAAATTATTCCAACTGAGAGCTTTTCCAATCATCTCTATTTTTCACTTTGGAGCAAAGATAAGGCACCTATTAAAAAAATTGAAAAAATCACTATTTTAGAAGTATCAGAAACATATCACAGCACGGACTAATGGTCTATACCGGTTTTGGTGCCACAATTCAGGAATTAACTCACATTTGACAGTACTTAACATCCTAGAAGTTCCCCTCTCAAAGTAGGTGTGTATATAGGGAAAAACTTCTTAAGGGGTGTAAGAGTAGCATATGATTAGCACATGTATTACAATAGCTGGATACCTTTAATAATACTTATGGTTTTCTGTGTGAGCTTTTTATGTCGCCACAGTATAGGCCTAAGATACACTCTTTTAAGTGTTCAAAATTCTGTCCTAGAACAAATTTTACTAGTATACAACTTTTAATGAGCTGTTTAATTGCATTGCTCACAAAGGATTGTGAGGACAAAGGAAATGTGACTCAGATCAAGCACCACATTTATACACACCCACATAAAATACAGAGTAAAGATTCAGTGAGCTGACACATACATGTCACACCAATAAGAAGGAAATGAAATTATCATGCAACTTTTATAAGCCTTAATCTGACTTTCCATTTCAGTTCAATAATCAATTTAGCAATATCAAAGATTTTGGGCACAGCTGCCAATTCCTTCCAGTTGGCTTAGAAATATTTCTTTCTTTCTTTCTTAAAAATTAAACATTTAATTCCCATGAAGAGGCACATGCCATTGGTTAATTAGGGAACATTTTGCATGAAGAACTAAAAATTGTCATCAACACAGCACGCAAATATTGACATTTTCACAAGCACAGCCCTGCCACAGTTTAATTTCAGGTTCCAGAGCTGTTGCGGGCAGGCAGCTGCTGCCCAGGCAAGTTGAGAACCTCAACACTTACTGCAAATCCCAGCTTTCTGATACTTATTCAAACTGGCAAGAAACATTCCTCCTACATCACTTTCAAATATTTGACAGCCTGGTCATCCATTAAATGCACCTCGTAGAGATGTCACGGATCACTATATAATTCTTCCTTCCAGATACTGAAAAAATAATGTGATGCACAGGAAGCTGGGAGTGCTCCCAGGTCCCATGGTACCTGACAGGCAGGGGTAAAGCAGGAATAAAAATCAGCAGGGTGAAGGCACAGGACTGATGGGATAAGGCCAGTAACAGATTACACTGATTAATGGGTAGACATCAGATACTCTTCTTCACTGAGAAGCTGTAGAGCAGAGTTAGTTTCTGGGCAGGCAGCAAACAGATATTTGCAGTGAGAACTGATGCAGCCTATTGCCAAAAGTCTTGCCACTCAAATCTGTGCCAGGGCAACACCAACTGCCACAGGCTCACAGAGAATAAATAAAAGAAACTAGAAAAAAAATACAATCATTAAAAAATAAAAAAGGCAAAAGCAAAGTAAAGCAATACAACAATAAAACCACAAGATGTCCATCCTTCTCCTTTCCCAGAAATCCTACAAGCTTTAAGTAAAATTCCATTTTCACTCTAAACTTGAAGTACTAATGCTAGCTGTGGGCAGATGTGATTCAGTAATGCCCTTTTCCTGAAGTGGAAGATGGAGCCACAACCACTGCGGTGGGTATAGGCATATACATTCAGTTACAGGGGCAATTAGAGAGGATAAAAGACTGATTAGTCCTCCCTGTAGAATACATACCCTGCCAGAGGAGCCAAGACTGAGGAGGAAGGGGTAGGGGTTAATTACCAGCTGGAACACTAATGCTTTCTTTTTGACAGTTCAAAATTTAAATCTGTTTAAATGACATAACTTTCACCAAGTACTGACACACATGTATTAATAGAAATGTCCAGCTATTTGAGTCATTTTTAAATTTCTCTTTGGGTGGTCTGAGAAAACATTTCTTTTCCTTTCATTTACATGCCACGACCCACCCACAGGACAAAAACAAACAAAAAAATCTCACAGTGTCAAAGACCAAATATTTAGCATAACCACATTCAAACAGTCTCATAAATCTAGTACTGATCATACTCTATTTAAGACATTGTGTTCTGTAGCACAATGAAAAAATGAAATATTTTGTAACTTAGGAAAACTGTATGTGCTACAATCACTGTAAAACATGCCCAATTTATTTTCAGAAAAAAAGGTCGCCCTCAGCAAATTGCTTCATCTTTTAAGGGCTAAGACTACAGTGTTTAGTCACATTGTTGTGGCCTTAGTTCAAACAGCCAAAAACGTCTAAGAGCCAGCCACCATGCAGCTGCTGTGTCGGTCGGAGCTGGGAGGGGTGCACAACACCCGAGGCAGCTGGGTGCCCCCCAGCCCTCCCACACTGCGCCCCCTTCATTGTAAGAAATCAGCTGAGGGCAGATGTATCGGTGAATGATCCAGAACTTTATCTCATTAACCAAAAACTGCTTCCACTCTGAGATTTTTTTTATTTTTTTTTAAACTCACATTTACATTTGCCAAATGTTCAGATGATGTTTTCAAGCTCGCATGTCCATCAAGATGACATTTTTATGAAGTTTTAGCTAAACCAAATCAGCCAATTAGGCTCAGGAAAAATTCACTGTTTTGGCAATTTAAGACTCACACTGTGAATGCTTGATTTTGTAACTTTACTGTCATTTCAGGCCTATATCCAAGATCGTTTACTTAACATGTAGAAAATTTAATTAGATAAAGCAAAATGAGTTGTTGGAGAACTAAGGAATAAATATTTTCCAACCACCACAACAGTTTTGCATAAAAACAAATCAAAACATTCTCGAGTTTATTCAGCTGGTAAAGTTTTGGCTTTATACTTCATATGCTGTTACATTGGCAGGCATTGTGCAAAATAATAACACTGCTTATTCAACACAGTTCTTTTAACACATTTATCACCATGTCTTTTCTATTAGTAAGTTGAGCTGGTAGTATGGACTAACCAAAATACCTCTGAACTTCCATTAATACCGTCCATTTAATCATCTATTAGGTTTAGAATCAATGTTAAGCTCATTTTATACTCTCTGTGTACTACTAGCAAAAATCTTTCCAACTATTTCTTTTTTACCACTGAACACATCAAAACAAAAGCTTCCTTTTATTATTAAAGATTTCTGGAGTAAGGGAGAGAAACAGCCAACACTCACTTGCTGAAATCATTAAAGACTTTCAATTAATGACCAAGGAAAAATTGTTAGAACCAGAATAAATAACGCAGAGTTCAGCAATTCAAACTGTAAACAGAGAACATAAAAGTTTAGTTTTTTTAACAGAGAAGGAGATGCAACCTTCCATCCTTTCCCAGTCCACGGCTGAATTTGGAATTCGCAACACAAATGGTAAAGAATATGAAATACAGGGGACATCCTCTGGGTTTGATATTCACCTGTCTCTTTCCAGCACCACCAAACTCTTATTTCCTCAATTAATATCTGACAGAATCCGTAAAATAACATCCCTCTACTGCTACTATTATTTCATTCGACCTCGATATCATGAACAAGAATGTAATTATGATAATGAACCAAGTACTTTTATATTATATAGCAATCAAAAAGACTACTACTGCCTCCCTTTTCTCATGATAATACCTGACATTCTGGTTTTATTTCATCTTCAATTGCTCACATTATTGCAATCATTATCATTAACATTTTACTTAAGTTTTATTTCTTAATTCTAAAATTAAACAAGTTTAAAAAATTGAAAACACTGAAGTTTTAGAATATTCATAACAGTATGCAAGATGTATGATTTATGTAGGACAATAAACAAATATTTTAATGTCTGCAATATTATACAGGATTTACTGGTATGAATTTCAAATGACATCACATCTGTCTGTTCGGACAACTAACTGTCAATAATGCAACAGCTACATCACCATATGCGCTGCATATTTTATATAGTTTGCATAAAAACAATGTTAAGAAAGTTTGAGAGGATTTAAAATTTTTTTAGTAGTTTGTAGACAATCCAGCCATACCTGCCTTCCAAGGGACTTTTTGTCCCACAATTCTTGTAGTTTTCATAGAATTTTCTCCAATAGTTGTTATATTCAACCTAGCAACTTGGAAGAACTTTAATTGTTTGAGCCTTCTGATTATGAAAATGAAGTGTCTAAATTATTCCACATACAGTGGAAAAGCAAATCTATTAGAACTGAGTATGTAAAAGTGACTTGAATAGGTTTTTCACTCACTGAAATATAATTAATACAAAACTGTTGCCCCAGTCAGACTATTGACTCTGTTAAAACAGTGGCTCCACAAAAAACTCCTGGCTTTGTCCTCAAAGATCATGAACTGACTAAAAACCATGCTGTTTTAGAGAAAAGAATCTTTCATCACTTGATCAGAAATTAATCTTTCAGACTTTGATCACTGTAGGATTTATGTTCAAACTATGCATACACATAAATTGCAAAAGAAAGGAACAACATTTTTCTGCTACCATGATTACTTTTTTAGTTAAAGCTAAGTTACTCAAAAATAGATTTACTTATGATGAACTGTACAGTTTCACAATCAATTTTTGACTTGAGAGACAACCTAAGTGCACAACAGCAAGTTAATTATTATTGCCTAGAGGCAGTTTTCTTTACTCAGACATATTTATAACTGGAACAAAAACATAAACTTGAAACTCTCTACATTTAGTTTAGACAAATTGCAGTTTACTGCTATCCACATAAGAATCACGTCTGCTTTCTTAGTCTACTTCTAGGACTGCTTGCTTTATGCAGATTTTAGCTCTATCTGTAAATTGTGTCTCAGTTCTGCAAAGATAATTGCTATTGATTTAAAAAAAAATTTAAAAAAATTTTCTCTAAGAAGTATCAAAGAGTTGATAGAAAAGAAACAAACTAATATTCCCCACGGAATTGCTCCATGTCTAAAAAGTTGTAAGTAGTAGAAACTAAACACACCTTTCTGCCACAGTAAACATTCATTCTCCGCTGCTAGTGAGGGACTTCACAACCGTCATGATTCCACAGCATGCTAAAGCAATACCATGGGGACAGGTAACTTCTGTGCAGCTAATTCAGAAGAAACCTGTAAATAAGCAGATAAAAAGTCAGAAGGCAAAAAATAAACAAATTAGCCACACGAGTTCCCTCAATGATTCACTAAGGAGAGGGTACTGATGGACAGTGTTGTGATGATCTAAACTATGTACAAACAATAGTAAATTCAGCATAAATATCTCTGTATATCCAAAATCCTATGACAATAAGCGTATTTTAATGACTCCTTCCTTTTCAAAGCTTATTGCATCTTACATGCCTCTGGCTGCTTTCTAATTTCCCTGAATAGCCCAATATTTAACTCTTCATAGCATAATCATGTCTGGAAGGTCATTCCACACATTTTTTGTTTCTGTGAAAAATTGCTGCCAGGCATCTGTTTTGAACCTTTTCTCCTTCCATTCTTTTTTCAATTTTATGCCATCTGAACACATTACTTACATCCATCTCAAAGTTCTAATTTAAGAGGACATTCCTCTGAATCATGGCGTAGTCTCACCCGTACTTTTCCAAATATATTGAAAGAGATTTTTATTTTCAGTCTGAAGTTATTTTAAAAAAAAAAAAAATTAAACACAATCTGTTACCTGTCAGCCATTACTATCCCAAATGATTAATATTAAATCTTTACAGAGGCTTACTAAAAATCAAAAAAAGTCCAACTTTTTGACAAATGAATCAGCCTAGGCAACCAGTTCATACAAACGTAATCCAAGATACTAAGCACAGCACATTGGCACCAAGTAACGAACAGGACAGGCAGAATGATTCTGCATTTATACAATCACACCTCCAAGTTTCCTTAGCTGGCATATTTCTTCTAGCTAAACAGAAAAAATTATAACTGTTAGTCAATCTCTTCTGCTCCATTTGCTCTATGTCCCAATTACTTTTTTAGAGCTATGGAAAATCCTCAGCATTATTGCTGATGTAACCTCCCTCTTCTGTCTTTTGAAGGACACAGAAGAGCAGAACAAGTTGAGTATAAGAAGATGGACTGCAATAAGGACCACTTTTTCCTTAGTTGCACTCATGTTTGCCTACACTGAGAAAATTCTAGGATTATAGCTAATCTCATTTGAGATCTTCCTGCCCTGTTTTACCTTGTACTGTTAAAAAAAAAAAAAAAAAGAAAAAAAACACACAAACAAAACAAAACACAAAACCACAAGAAAGAGATAAATCAGGTTCAGAAAACTTGTATGTAGTTAAAACTTCATGCAAAGAAGTTTTAACGTAATCTAGATCTTATTGTACAATGTGTTTCTCTCCACATTTAAGCTGTAACGTTACAGTTTTACATTGACTACTGTAGAAGAACTGTAGTAACAAGAGACAACCGTCCTTTGCACCCTCATGATAGTGGATGAAACTATTTTATTTGAAATCCCACATTCAAAAATTGTTTTAATTTTTCTTCATGAGGAAAGTTTAAGATAAGGAGCTGTCTGGTATTATCAGAAAGCAATGCTAGTCTGTATATTAGTACGCTACCATTGCCTAAGTTGGGGACTTGGAGCAAGAAGTCTGTTGTAAAACAGAATGAAATACCCTTTTGTGGTTCATTTTATGTTATTGGTAATATGAGTTAGGCACTTCCATTCAGCAGTACATCTCTCTCAGTAATACAAGGAAGTGGGCTTTCAAATTTCTTTGAACTAACACATTGTAATGGTTTTGGCTGAGATTGAAGAAAATTAACTCTCAGTAGCTCATATGGGGCTATGTTTTGGACTTGTGCTGAAAACAGTGCTGATGATAACACAGGGATGTTTTTGTTACGGCTGAGCAGAGCTTACACAGAGTCAAGGTCTTTTCTGCTCAGCGAGGAGGCTGGGGGTGCACAAGGAGTTGGGAGGGGACACAGCCGGGACAGCTGACCCCAACTGACCCAAGGGATGTTCCATACCATATGGCGTCATGCTCAGCACGTAAAGCTGGGGGAAGAAAAAGGAAGAGGAGAAAGTTCGGAGTGATGGCGTTTGTCTTCCCAAGTCACCGTTACGCATGATGGATCCCTGCTTTGCTGCGGATGGTTGAACACCTGCCTGCCCTTGGGAAGCGGTGAATGAATTCCTTGTTTTACTTCATCTGTGTGTGCGGCTTTTGCTTTATCTATTGAACTGTCTTTATCTCAACCCATGAGTTTTCTCACTTTTGCCCTCTGATTCTCCCCCTCCCTGGGGGAGGGAGCGAGCGGCTGGGTGGGGTAGAGCTGCCAACTGGGGTTAAACCATGACACACATTTACCCTAATTAAGAGAATTTTAGACCAAGCTGTATGGGTGCAATTAGGAAGTCCAATATGCAGATATTCAGATGAGGCAATAGAGGGGAAATCTCATCCACATGTTAATATTTATTTGTTGTCCACCTAAATGGCAGCAGAAGTTTCACACAAGCACCACAAAACAGCCTAATATATACAAACAAGTTAATTTGAGTAATGCACACAGCAGAATGGTCAAAAGCAACAAATTTATTTTTGCTTGAACCTCTGAACTGTTTAAAATTACGCCAATTTCAGCCAAATTTGATAAAGCAGGTTTATCATAAGGCTGATATTTCACATTCAGCTTTTAGCTTGAAGACAATTTTTATAACCTGAAGAATGGAATTATAATAAAATACTAACAAGGCCTTACCATACAAAATAGTTTCTGCTAGAGAGTGGATTGCCTATTCTTGCCATTTCAAAATAAACTAATTTACATTTAAGGAATGAGATACAGTTCACATTCAATAACTGTAACTCTTTATGGCTTTTTCTATTTGATAGATGTGAAATAAATATCAACAAGACAAAGTGCAGATTCTTCTCCCTTCCTGAGTTTGTAGGTGAAATGCTTCAGACTTCAACCCTAAGGCCAATTAGATCTATCAAGACTCGCATGACAGCAGTATTTAACTGTAGTTATGTTAGTATGAGAAGTTAGTTATGAGAAGTATCCTTTGCAAAAGCAGAAAGACACATGTCCCTGTGACTCAGTTCCAACCCTTATAACTTAACTGCAGCACCAGTGATTTAATGTAACAGACAGTTGTTGTAGATGTTCTCCCTCCTCCTGCCATGTAAGTTTAAAAAAAAAACAAAAAAAAACAAAAAAAAACAAAAACAAAAACAAAAAAACCCACAAACCACAAAAACCAACAAAACCAACGAACCAAGTCCTGAACCTTTCACTAATAAATGGTGGTGCCACAAACAGCATTCAGAAGAAACACATATGCAGTGAAGGGCTGTCATTTGCTGCCATTTGCCACAAGAATCTGCAACAGACTGCACAAAAACACCATGACACTAATCCAACACCCAAAAGTTATAAACAAGAATATGAATCCTGTTATTTGACTTGCAAACAGAAACCCGACTATTAAAATTATAATGCCAGAAGTATCTCCATTTACTATTCTAATACATAAAAGATAATGAGTTAAAATGAATGTTTTAAAAGAGGGGCATATACAACAGATGATTTTCTGATCAGTGTAGGAATTTCAGTTACTAAAAGATATAAACCCAGGAAACAGGGATCTTTAAAACTTTTTTAAAGTAGCCTTGATTTGATGACCTCTTGTTCACCAGAGGATACGTTTCTCTTGTTCCTTGGTAAAAGGTACAGCTTAGCTAAGTGTCTTTTTTGTTTTAGTTGTGCTTGCTACTGTCGTGATTATTTTATATGAAATTCCCTGTAAACTACAAAAATTATTCATTACACTGTTTTGCTGACAGCTGATAGACTGTGAAACTACCACTATTTTCACTGGTTTTGATTTGCTCTTCTTTTTGATCATCATTTGATAAACATCATTTTCAATAAGAACAGAGTCTTCCAATATTTGTTTGATTCAAATCTGCTCATTTCCAAAACAAATGGTCACTGCTAGGTAGCTCTTTTCCATACAGATTCTTCCCTCCCATATACATTTCAGTTTTGAAAAGATTTATTTTCAGAATGCCTCATTCAATCACAACTGTTATACCAATAATACTATGAATGGCACACTTTTGCATTCTGTAATTTCTATGTAGACCCATTAAATAGTCCTGGATTACAATATCCAGTGTTTTCACCTTCTGTAGAGTTGAACCGTATGAATACATACAGTTCATGCAATTCATTTTCAGATAACTAGCCCCTTCCAACACAAAATATAATTTTCTGGTGTAAAATATGAACAGAGCATGCACACACACACACAGAGACTTCTTGATAGCTCACTTTTACCTTTTCCTCTTTTGGATGTAACAGAGTTGAAACTTTTTTCATTACACTTCGGAGTAAAATGTGAGAGGTTTCCAAGCCTTTGAAAATCTGATCTGTAACACGCATCACATAATGAAAAAATTTTTTAAAAAAAATTAATCAACAGAACATAAAAACTTATAATGATAGACCTTCCAAGCTCATTGGAAGAATCATTTATGCAATCAAAGCCAAACTGAAGTATAAAGTCAGATTTTTAAACTCCTAATTTTGCATATGTAATCTTGTCTTGAAATTACGTGTCTCGGATATGTTAGTAGTTGAAATCCACTTTGAACTCTCCTTACTGTGTCCTTTCTGACATTCACATGTATCTAGTAGTCCCATCTGCAAATACATTTTTTATCGTAACACAGGATGAAGGAGTATTTTTACAACTGCACATTTTGTAAGACACAGATATATCAGAACAGAATAATAATAAGCTCAGAGATACCAATTTTACAAAGAGGTTTACATTAAACAAATAAATATAAAATCACAGAATTCCCATCATAGCTATAAACACTTTAGTACTGGCAGGTTTTCTCTAGATCTGTGAGTCCTTGGGCCCAAGCAGGCTTTTATATGGACATAACTGCTGCCATATCTAAGCATCTTTAAATTACATTAAAATGAAAAGAATATAAATGTTTGAAAATCTACTATGAAATATTCTATTTTGTAGAGATATCAGTTCATCTTAACAGACAGAAAAAAAATAAGAGACAGCAGGGCAGATGGGTGAAGGTGTTAGATGAATGAGTAAAAAGGTAATATAAAGTGAATGCTATGTTACAAGCATTGCAAGGTCCTGATGCAACTACTGGAAGTAAACTCAAAGGAAGAAATGAGATTTTGTTCGTGATCCATCTTATTCACATGGGGAGGGGATGGGGATTTTTATTTCTAGCCTTCACAGTGATATTATTTCACTCTTGCCACTATGCAGAGAATTTCCATTTCTATCATTTACAGCACACTGTGCCCTTTGCCTACTTGTTTAAAGAAAATGAGTAAAACACTTCCCTGTATGAAAATGAGATCTGCCATCTTTTTTATTATTTGGAGGAATTTATAGCTGGCAGAGGGGCAAACAGTGAGTGACACCAGTGTGAAAATTTACAAACATCACCATCCTAATTACTTTAAGGGTCAGCATATACAAAGGAAAAGGGCAATCATCCAACTTCTGCTTCAGCATTTACATGGAGCACTTTATTGCAACTCTCCTTTTCTTCTGCCTTTCCTATACTTAACCAAATGAAGATATGAAATGTTTAATTCTCATACATTTTCATTCCCTCACATCATTACAATTCCAGATTACTATCTAGTCTGCTTCGTGTCTGGTTTTGATGCCACTGAATGCCTGGCTTCAGGAAAGAGCAAAATAATTCCTGTGAGACTTTACTTAATGATTCTTTCACATTATACTTCAGGGATTGACACAAATGGAAAAAGTCTTGGAGATTGTCCTCTGTAAAATACCACTCATTGCATTGCAATTTGAATGCAATTTGGAATTCACCAAGGACTTGGACCCTAATTTATATTTGCCAAATATATGTTAATTAATTCTAATGACATTAAAATAATCTCCCATTTTGGTGCTATCATACAGTAAACAGGAATGAATAAAAAGCAATTCATTCTTACTAGATTTTATTTCACAGTACTTCTAAAATGATCTTACGTGATTAAATTTCACAATAATATTCCAGAACAGGAAAAGATCGAAATAACCTCTTCTATAGGCCACGAAAATCAGTCATTTGAACTCACTAAAAAAATAAAGAAATCAGTTTTCAAATATAAAAAGTCGTGTTCTCAATAATATCTGAAACAAATCTGCTTTAAGATATGGTTATTAGTAGATATGGTACCATTACTCAATTTATATTTGGAGTCCATTTCCTTCTAGATTCAAGAAATCCAGCAGATTAGTAATTAAGATTACCTAGAATTATTTTATGTTACTTGATCTTTTTAACAAGATTATCTTTTAAAGAGATAATGAAGGGTTAAATGTTGACATGTGGCTACACTTAGCATTAATTAGGTATGTGTACGCATACACATAGATAGCCTTAATGAAGCAGTCTCCTAACAATATTGTTACCAGACCAAGTGCTACCTCTGCTATCACAGAGCCATTAGCAGATTGCTGCAAATTTATAATCTCCAAGGACATTTAAAAGGTAATAGCAACACATTACAGTTGTGTCCATGTCACAAAAGTGCTGGTATACTTTGCTGTTCAATTCACACTTCATGATACTGCTTTAAAACCAAAATAGTTGCTACAAATTGTCCTTAAGTTGAGCATTACTCTTCTGAGCACTTACTTCAGTAAGCCCTCCGTATCATTCAGAAGAAAAATTCACAAAATTTTCATTGACACTTTTCTTAGTTATTTGACTGACATCTGTGTGTAGAGGGCTTAATGGTTTTCCTGTGCACTGAACTGAAAGTATAAAACCTATGTAAACCTGGAAAACACATCTTCACTAAGTGCTAAACTAAAATATTCCAATCCACTATACTCTGTAAATCGACAGTAGTATTTTTAAACAGAGATTTAACTACAGAATTCATTAAAGTGAGTGCAAGTTATACAGCTAAAATTTACTGCCATAGAAAAAGTTATCTTTAGAACACATCTAATAAAATTTACGTATGAGCTGCAGTACCTGCATATTTTAAATAGTCACCAGAGACAAAAATTGTTGTGAGGCTGCAGCATAAAGCTGAAGGAAAAACACAGAACTTTATGATGTCTGTGTCCAGCAATCATGGCAATATATTATATGCATTTTATAAGTGTCTAACTACTGATGTTCTGTCTTTTATTTCATTTATTTTTACTACCTAAACTGTCTCTAAAGTGCCCATCTGCATTTGCATTTTAATGAATAATAATTGATATTTATTCAGCACATTCTATTTGCATATCAGAGGTTCATTTACAGATTAATATTTCTTATTACCTAAACCAAACTATTCATAGATATTCCAACTTGGGAATTACTAGCAAGACACTGTGGATAGCATTATAATTTGGTCAACCTGTTGACCTCAGCTTTAGTTTTTGCATTGCTGTAGGTGTCAGTTGTGGCTGGGGATGCCTGGACTTTAGGAAGTTGCACTGCAGTTCCAGGGAGATGAAGAATTAAACAGACTGCTCACTGAGGTGCCTAAAGGAAGATTTCAGTTTATGCCATTCTTGCCAAAGTAAGTTCTGTAAATCACCCAGGAGAAATGAGGAGTAATCACTGCTTTCCATAGTGATACTGATAGTAAAGAAAATATTGGAGTATATTGTGATCCAAAAGAAAAAAAAAAATGAAATATATCACATACCCAGGCTTGTACAAGTATATGAATCAGACCAAGCAGTATATACTGTGCCTTAAACACGCAAGTCCAACTAAGAGCAGTGAAAAGATTCAGCACTAATTCCAGAAAGTGCTTTCCATCTGCATTAGTTTATTTGATTTCTGATTGACAGTTACAAATCAGTAGTCATCCCAGCGATTTCCTTACTTTATTCGTCATTCTTTACAATAAAAAAAATAAAAACTCAACTTTACTGCTATACTAAATATATATATAGTTTATATAGATTATATAGTTTACAGCTGTGGATAACCACAATATAAAGAAACAAACTTACACAAGCACAGGAATGACATTTGGATTTCATATTCATGATTGGTTCTCTGGCAGATCTAGTTTAAATATCAAGCTTCTGTGAAGAGACATTCCCCAACATCAACCTCTCTCATCCATACATGCTTCTCAGGAAATTTATATTCCAGCATTTTAGAAACTACTTTGTATTCTTTTCTTATATATCTCCCTATTTCCTGGGATAATGCTGAACGTAATCTAAACCAGGCACTCATGCAATGGGCTGCCCTAAATTTTAAAACTGCCAAGTAAAGGCTGCACTCTCTGAACACTACTGGCTTCAGATTAACCTTTTATCATACACAGAATCTATCTAAAAATAGACATGAAGTAGATATCTAAGGGAGCCTCCTAGGCAATGCAGCTTAAAGATGACATAAGTCATTCTCCAAGCAGACATCTAGAATAAATGAAGCACACCCTAAAGTGCTTCTTTGTCTCCTCCAGCTGTAAGTGGAACTTACGCTAACTCAGCTGCACACACTGACACTGTGGACAATGAAAACAGGTCTCTCCTTATGAAAGATAGTAAGAAACATTATAAATTTTGAAAGAATTAGCAATATTTACATACAAATTTTGCAAACACATTCTGCCTTAAGAAGGCTGCAGGTAGCAGACAGCACCTTCAAGCTTAAAGTCAAAAACATAATCTAATCAAGAAAGGCATTACAAATATTTTTAAGAAACTTCGGGAAGATGAGGAAGAGTATTACCATATATCACATATATCACATTATATCACATCCAGTGATATAATCTCTGGGAATAAGGATCATCAATCAAGACATGTTATCCCTAGTTAGAGAAAATGAAGGTTCTCAAACAGCCTGCTATAGAGATTTCCTTTAAAAGCATAGCTCTCAGAAGATTTCAGGTCACACTGACCAAACTCAAAAGCTAGAATAAGACGCTGGAGCTGATAAGGAGATTCATTACTGTTCAGTATAATGTTAAAACAACCTGTAGTTCTATATTTTTGTAATTTGGCTCTATTATTACAAACCTAGGTTTTAAATAAACATTCTTGTACCAAAATACCTTCTCTAGTGATGATCCTGATACATCATTCCATCAGACAAAACAAGACACAAGGAAGGACCATCAGTGCCCACCCAAGAGGTGGTGTAGGGTTCCCACCTAGAGTTGCCTGCCTGGCAGTCTGCTTTACTATAGCAAAGGCAATCAAGAAGAGTTACTATGCTGGGGCTAACTTGGTACATGTAAGTCTACAGCATTTTCGCAAGAAGTAACATATAGGGAAGAGTGCCTGCATCAATCCCTTCTTCACTTGCTTAAGGCTTATTTTTTATTGTCTGCAAGCTGGTATGTCCTGCTGGAACCTCCACTGCTACATTCCTTGCTGTTTTCCAAACTCAACATTTAGTCCTATGAAGAGGTTGAAAACTGAAGAGTTACCAACTTAAAAAAATTTGTGATGTTTAAACATAACAGTGTTAGCAACCTCTGGCTTACCTGAAGAATTTCTGCAAAGTGAAAAGCTAAAGGAAAGAAGAATTCCCATCATAGCATGGCATTCTTTTTAAAATCCTAGGCTATTAACAATGTTAATAACTTTTGCATGTATTTATTTTTAAACAAGTGAGGAAATAAGTGAAGCTAGGTCCATAGTGTTTCAAGTATTTCAAATCACACAGTTGATAATGAAAGAGAGATAAAAGAAATAAGATCAGAGTACACAGCAGGTTTAAAGAAAGCATGTAATCATTGCATAGCATGAGAAGGCCTCTGGGCTGCAATCAGTCAGGAACCCCTTATAAAACTATTACAGTGATACAATACAGTGTTTCTGGTTCAAAAAGTAAGCGTACTAATACTGAGTGAAGTGCTTGCCCCATTTGATCTTAATAAAGGATTAAGTCACGGAGATGCATGGTTCCCTATGGCCAGATCTCTACGGTTTCGCACAGTGGTTCTGGGAAACCAGTGTCACTGCTGTGGAGTTTTCAGGATGGGCCTGCAGCAACTTTTTTGATACGCTGGTAACTCTGGTAACATAAGAAAGCAAGAACATATGACAAAGATCATGATGTCTGGAGACTTGAACAGAAATGGGACTTAAGATTAGTAAAGATAAGCCAAACATATCCTTGTAAACTGACAAAAACGGTCTTAAACTAGTCAGCTAAACTTGATAACCATGAATACCAATGAATCTGAACATTTAGATGCAAAAGAATATTAAGCTCAAAAACAGTCACGAAGAAAAAGATTAAATCACATTTTTAAGTTGTCAGCAGTTACCAAGAAAGACTGCTTTCAGCTATACAAGACCATTATATGGCTTATTCTTTTCTACAGAAGTGGGACAGAGGAAAAACGCATTTTCAAACATTAAAATTGAAATAACAAAGTAAATTTGCCCGTAAAGGGAGTAACATAGGTCTAAAAAGAAATGTGATAGGAGGTATAAATAGAGATGCAGATAGAAAGAAAACCGGGTAGATCTCAGTAAGCAGGGAAAAGTCAAGGTCAATTAAGTTCATTTAAACATCCTATAGCAGGCTTCCCATGTAAATCCAACATTAAGAAGAAAAAGAAACAATCTGCAAAAGGTCAAGGGATATGATTGGAAACGGTAAAAATACACAAGTTACATGAAGACATTTGAGCAACATAAGAATGGCCAAGAGCTCCAGGCGCCCAGAAATCTGGTAGGAGCCGGAGGAATATTTAAGCCTGCAGAAGCAGAAAAGGGACGTAATACTGAAAAGACAGAAAAGAATCAACCAATACTAAGACAGACAAATTTATGATCTACAAATATTTTCACGTGCAGTTCCAATTAAATGCATTTCTATTTAAAATATGAAGTACTGAAGTCCAGTCTAGAGCAGTGCTGGGAAGAGAAATTCTCTTCGTATATACCAAATTCCTATGTTTTCTTGAAGAAAAAGTAAAGTTAAATAAGAAAAAGTAGAAACATTACTTTGACATTCCAGACACTGCAGACTTTTTTATGTTTTATAATTGAACAGATCCATACTTTTAAAACAAAAGCAATTCCCTCTTCCTTTTCTCCAACTCTTCTCCTTCCCACATGCCAAAGAAAACCCAAAGCCTTAACTACAGCATAGATAATTTCTAAAAAACAAAACAAAACAAAAAAAGCCCACCCCACTTTTAAATAAGTGGTCAAAAAACATATACACTGCTTTTACCACAAACTGGCTTTGTTTTTCCCATATTCTTTCATCCTACCTTCTACATGCTGTGGATTTTTCATTTGAAGGTTTGTATATCGTAATGCCTTGTTTATTGATTGACACTGCTCAAAAAAAATAAAATCAGCATTGAAGAACATTAAATTAATCTTCACTTAAGCATTCTTTCTTTGTGCTTCATTGTGCTGGAAACTTATTAACTTTTTTTCAAGCACAACTGCACTTAATCTCAAGCAACATATACAGGAGATAGTAGCAGAGACCATTATAATGAAAACATTTTAAACAGGTTTCCACACTGTTATTCAGCCAAACTCCAGGGAAACAGCATATAAAACATGTAAACCACTTCTTCAGTGGGGGAAAAAAAACAAAAACAAACAAACAAAGAAAAAAAAAAAAAACAAACAAAAAAACCCACACAATCCCACTGATTGACAAGCATTCTCACCTAATGATTTTTAATTCTCAAACATTGAACTCTATCAAAATGATCACATTATTCTGCAAGTTTTTGGCGTATACCTCTGCATCTAACTTCCTCCCATTTTACTTTTGATGACATTCACTAAAAATACATACCTTTGCATCTAACTTCCTCCCATTTTTACTTTTGATGACATTCACTAAAAATAAAATTAAAAAAAAACTATTCATATTTCTAGTACGTTGACTTGATGCTTAACAAAAGCCACCAGTAACTATTCATCCAGGTCAGTATCTGCTGATACAAAATGAAAAGAATGTTCATCTTGGATGCTATTTGAAAAGGGCAAGCTTTTAAACAGATTTTAAAAGAAAATTAAATTTTATATTTCAGTACATATTGCTTGCATCACTTAAAAAAAACCCCACACACAATGCACTTCAGTTTATGAGACTAACACTAGTTTCTGAATAGAAGGACTCAGGGACATAAGATATCCATATCTGTACAAGAAAACAAAAAGAAATAAAAAATAACCACCCTTCAGCATGGGCTACAACTCATGGAGAACAACAGCGACCACTTGCTTCTAAACCTGGTGTGCGCAGCCTGAGAAACATCCAGGAATACAGCATCAAATGCATTTCCACCATGTCACAACTAATCCCTCACAGAAAAAGGGCTAAAATGCAAACACAGAGCTAGCACGACTTCTCTCAAGGATGCAGGACTTGAGATGTAATTCTCCAAGCCTCCTGCAGTGCATGAAACGGAATTTCTCAGATCATTGAATATACATACCTGTACTTTTAAAGTATAAGCTGCTGAACAAATAGGTTGAAAACAAGATCTTTATAGTCATTTTGACCATTGTTCCTTTCAGAATTCATGGGTTTCCTTATTCTTCTCATGACTAGAGACTTTAAGCATCTCCCCACGGTATAGTATATGAAAACCACCTATCACCTTTTACCCTTGTCCTCTTCCACCAGAGAAGAATTGTAGGCAGTGGAGGCTTGTTCTAGGTAGTGCTAAATGTACCCTTCTAGAGTTACGATGGCCTGAAGACCTAAGCGAGACAAGGTTGGTGGCACAAGTAGTACCTTTTTCCCCCCAAACCAGCTGGGGAGGAGAAAATAAATAATAAAAATCAGTCAGTTAATCAAACACAGATCCAGCAAACTTCAGAGCTAATTGCAACTAGTATGTTGTACCAGGAAGGCATTTGTGTTTATGTTGTGATTTTTATAATCATACACTTGTCTATGCCACTAGGTTATAGAAAGCTTAAGTCAAAAAAAATTTATTTCTCCCTATTTAAGAAAAGCACAGATCTGTGATTGCCGTTAGTTCTTGTCTGTGTAACCATTTCAGACTCACCCATGAGGAATTTTTATCTTCAAGGCAGGGAAGCTTAATATTTACTGTCCAGAACCCTGTTGTGCCAAAGGAACAAAGCACAGACAGTAGCTAAACAACAAAACCAACAGTGACTGCAGTTCAATTTATCTATAAATAAAATAGGTTTGGTTAGTTCAAAAATCCTTGTAACTAACTCAGAGAAAGTTAAGAATAGACACACTATTTTCACATTTTGAAGAGGGAATAACCTTTTTGTTCTTGTAGTCCTTTCAATGTTTGAAGACAATATTTAGCCTCACTTTTTAATCAAGCAAAGCTAAAATTTTTTTATCATATAACTGAGAACAAATTCCCAAACTGCCATTTATTTTCTAAAATGCCCCCAAAAATTATATTTAAAAGAATTTTTTCATACCTCCTTAGGAATATCAGCTAGTATTTCTCAGGATATATGGTCACTTCTATCACATCCCCAAATACGAACTTGCTAAATAAACTGGCTGCTCTAAGTGAACATTTAGACCAGATGCTAGCTGAGATTGGAGAAGTTCTATTTTTGAAATTCATTAAATTTATATAGTGTTACATTCTCTTTATATAAAAGTAAGTAAAATAAGAAACACTTTTTGAATGTGTGGCTCAACAACAGACTACAACAGTTTAATATACATCTGAAAGCTAGTTAGCGTGGGATATGCAAAATAAAACAATTAATGAAAGATTGTTGATGAAGAGTCATTTGGTTCCATTGTTCCATTAAAAGAAATGTCTGTTGAAGTTACTAGAAACTGTGACAGCACACTATAATCTGCGCAAATGCTCAGGCCAAATAATAACCGTGACACAGCACTGCATGTTTTCACTGGCAAAAGGAAAATTATGTAGAAAGATATTGCAAGGACTTTTTTTTTTTAAAACTATCTAAAATGGACTCTTGTGACTCCTGGAGCTGAATGAGCCTAGACAGGGTGTAAATAAGGGCAAAATCCTACCTCATGTCACTGTGACTGCCTATTACAGAGGAAAAGGGAAAAAAAAAAAAAAACCAACACACCAAAACCAAACACACCCAACCCTTCAGTAGAAACAGATTGTGTGTTATCTGAGCTTCATAGGAAGAGCTCTTCTGAAGCATGATTAGGACACATGATATACACTCACCACAGAGTGTGACAAGTCTTATGCCCTACACATTCATCTCAGCGCACCATTCCTAGAGATAAACAGCATTTTCTATTTCACTAAGGAGGAACATGGCACATACATGGGCATATTCTGGACAGGCTGAAAATACTGAGCACATGCACTTCTTTGCAAAAGCAGCAGGACCCAGACTCCCAAGCTACTTCTCCATCTAGTGTGCTAAACATCAGGAATTTCAGACAAAAATTTCATTACAGAGCTAACAGAGACTCAGGGAATCTAAAGCTGTTACATATAGATATATACATATAAACAACTGTATGTATCGCTTGTATGTAATTTTTACCTTTGTCTTGCTTATTTAAATAGGCCAGGTGTTCAGCCTTGATCTGGAAATAAGCATCTCACAAACTCTATGTAAGATTGACTGAAGTGTCTCCCAGAGGGTGTCTCGTTCTCAGGGGCCTATTTTATCCTGTTTGAACATCTTTGCTCTCAATTTTATTTGAAACCTGAAGTCTTTTGTTTGCCCTCTTTCTAAGGAAAGTTACAGCATTCCAAGGGGGCATCTTGTCCCTTTGCTGTCATGCAAGCAGCGTGCAGCTAAACTTCAGAAGGAATGTGTGCATCCAGGCCCTCTGGAGCATGGCAGATACATCAGTATGAAGGTATTATTCACACTTTCAATGCAAAACCAGCTCACAACTCCTGTCTGAAGAGAATAGAACAGACTATTCCAGTTGGAAGGGACCCAGAACGATTATCTAGTCCAACTGTCTGACCAGTTCAAAATATGTTATTAAGGGCATTGTTCAAATGCCTCAAACACTGACAGGCTTGGGGCATGAACCACCTCTCCAGGAAGCTTGTTCCAGTGTTTGATCACCCTCTCGGTAAAGAAATGCTTGATTTAATTGAGAGCCAAAAAAACCAAAATAGAATGCTTGTGGTGACAAATCAGGTATGTCAGACATCCCTGGAAATAATGAAAACATTTAGCTACTTCAAGTAAATAAAGCCTGAAGTAGTTCTTATGCGTTGCTAGTTCATTATATACTTTAGTTACTCTCAAGTTTTTATATTTGATACTGCTTCACGGCGTTTACACAGGCATTTCCTTCTGTACCATGTAGAACATGCCAAATATTTCTAATTCATCTTCAAATCCAAGACTATCACTAAGTCTGAATGACTATCACTAAGCCTGGAAGGCAAAGAGAATTTAGGGTCTCCTAAGGGCAACATATTCTTTCACTCTCAGCTGTTTCCTTCTCTGGAAAGCCATCTCACAGAAATCCACGTAGCTTTTTACTAGATACTATATAGATGATGTACAGTAAAACAAATGACAACACAGAAGCTCTAGATGTGCTGAAGCAGCTACCTAACATCTCCTAAAGTGGGGCCATCTTCTGCAAAAGGAATTCCTGTCACAAGACATTAATGCCTCCCTGGAAGTTTCTAATCCATTAAGATCTTGGCACTAACATTCAGAATCAACTGTACAAAAGGCCAAATTGTGTTTTACGAGCTACCATGAGAGTTGTATTCCCCTGGAATAACAGAGATCAAAGTCCAGAGTGATTCGCGTGAGAGCTTGCTCAAGGAGATTTGGCCAGCTTTGTAAGGCAATACTGAACATTCACTAGAGGAAAGGGCAAGAATGACTATCCAAGCTGCAACTGGCCAGCTTTGTAAGACAATACTGAACATTCACTAGAGAAAAGGGCAAGAATGACTATCCAAGCTGCAATTAGCTCACCTCTTAAAGTGTAGTATCTGGTGCTGCAGAATGCTTCAATGAAGGCAAGTAACTATTAACAGAAAATATTCTTCCCCCCTAGTCTATGCAATGAGAACTATGGATCCAAGACCTCCAGACAAAAGAAGATAAATATTAGGCTTATCACTAAAGAAAATGTCTGAGCCACTAGTCTAGCTGGTAAATTTGAAAGCAAGAATGGATGAACATCTAGCTCTAGCTCTTCAGTTTCCTGATATCTACAACAAGTACATCAAGCTGAATGATGATGTCATTTATTTTGGATAAACATCTACAACAAGTGCATCAAGTTGAATGATGATGTCATTTATTTTGGATAAACCTACAAAGTAAACATGAAATTAAAAATGGTTCTGGCTGTTCCAAAATATCACCTTGAACAAAACGCACAATTAGCTGTAAGAAGTTAATGAGCTTTAAATAGGAACCACAAATCCCATTTCTTCAAAACCCTTAGCCGTAAGAAGTTAATGAGCTTTAAACAGGAACCACAAATCCCATTTCTTCAAAACCACTTCTGAATTAAGACTTGAGTATCAAGCAGCTTTCAACTTCTACCACCCATTTCAGTCAAAATATGGTCTTGTTTTACTATTATCTACAACAAAGACACTATTATCAAACTACTTGCACCACAGTTCAGTTCTCTTGTATTAAATTGTTGGCAAGGGCCCCCAAAACCCATGGAGGCTTTCATTCCACAACCATTGTGCACAGAGATAAATCTGATGTCAAATAGGTCTTGTTGACATCGGAATCATTCTTGCAGACTCTCTCCTTCAACACAACCTCATTTGCTTTAACAGGTTTTTTCTAAAGTCTTCCAATCATGACTTCATACATGCATTGCAAGTGGTCTAACAAAAAATTATCATGGTAACTACCTCTCAGAAAGTAAGGAAATCAGTGCACAAATATCTCATACAACACACCTTCAAATTATGTATGTGTAGTTTTAACATCCATCTTCCATTTTCACAATATTCTTATTTACACAGCAGTCCTATTTTGTTTAACATTCTTAGATTAGGATCTTCTACAAGAAATACTATAAAAAGGAATGGGTGTATGGAACACTAGGGCACAAGAAAAGCATATAAAACCAGATGTTTACATCTAAAACCATATGGTTCAAGTATTAGTAAAAAAAGAAGCCTGAAAGCCTCATATTAGTACTTTGAAATCTGGGTGAGAGAATGCTACCACATTCAGTGCATCTGCAGTTTTTATAGTTCCTTAACAAACTGCTAATTCCAAGAACAGAGGTTCCAACCAAGTGAGAAAAAGTAACATTAGCTTAAAATGCAAGGAATTAAAATGTGTTTTCTCTTTGTCAGAATGTAAATTTAGGCCAAAGGTCTTCTTTTCCTCTCTCTAGGGAAGGCTCAGAAATGCTTATTGTCCTATTTTACGCTACGAAATTTAGCCTATAGCAATTCACTTCTATTATGGTGGATACCTAGTATTGCTCACATATTCGGCATAGATTAATTCTTGAAAGGAATTCCAGTAAAGTAACTAACAGATTAGTATGAGCATACAGTCTTACTCTGGCTACTCACCCAAACCAATTCTCCAGTGAGAGGGTTTTTTGTTGGGTATACTGGGAATACAAAGAATTTTATAAACAATTCACCACACATGAAGAAAAAAAAACAAACAAACAAACCATAATGTTCATTTTCATTACACACATCCTTTCATTTCATGAAAGGAGTGAATAATATATTAGACTATTATTCTCAATGAAAGAATATATGCTAATAGAGCATACTACATACTAAACAAATTCTGATCTCTACTGTACCCATGTGGTCCTGCTGAGTGCACTGAAGCTGACTGAACAACCATAGACATACAGTTTGGCTCATAGAGGGTACACACACTGTCTAGCTAAGATATGGAATGTAAGTAAATCTCCTCTACGGTGCAAGCCAAGAGTATCTCCACTAAAAATTATGTTCTTGACTTCAAACATAGTAGCTAAAGTAAATATGAGATGCAGGTGATGTGAAAAGCTCCCAAAAATCACTGTGGAAAAAAAAAACTATTATTTGAGGATGGTTATACTTCAAAGACCACAACAGAAAATTATTAGCCAACTTGCACTTAGATATACCTGTAAGATGACTTCAACAGTTTTGTGATGAAATCAAACCTCAAATGAAATCATCAGTATCAATGGCAGGACAGAGTGCTTGTATTTTACCTACTTTTTCTTTTATTTCACACGAATGACTATAATTTCTATTCAGTTTTGTCATCCTAGTAATCTATAACCCCACAACATGATACACATCATGTTACTACAAATAGTTGAGAGGTAACGGAAAATAAATTTTACTGACAGATAACCATTCATTAATCTCTTAAATGACAGGCATCTCCTATTCACACAGATTATCTACAAGGGGAAACAGTAACTTCTGTCTTACAAAATGTTATAGAAAATGTGACATGAATTTGTCACTGGATCTGCAACAGCCTGAGACCTATCTTGCCAAAATGCCTTGAGCTACTTAAAAAACTCGAGGCAATTTTCAAATACCCTAGGGCATGACTGTATCCTCATATTATTTCTCTATTAAGTGGAATCATTAGTGAAGACAAAGTCTTCATGTGCATTTAAAACTAATTTTTAAAATAGTAAGAAAAAGTTACACAGTACCACAATTTCCAAATGTTTTACTTTCTCTTTTACAGATTGCCCATCATTACAAATGTACACAGTCCATTTACATAAAATGCTACATTATTTTAACCTATTCAGTGAGAGCACTGACAAGTTTATTGATTGCTAAACATGAGACTTCAAGTCAACCTTCTTACCGTCCAACAAGCAACTAATGACAACAGAGTCACAAAACGTTTTGAGTTACTGTGCCAGTGGCACATGGTTCTATACATACAGACTATTTAACTCAGTTTCACTATCCTCCCACTATCTTGACCAAGGAAGGAATAAATACTAAAGCTAGGTACATAATTCAGTTCCTTCATATTATTTAGAACTTAATATATCATGCACATAACCATGTTATCTGACATTTTTTCAGGGAAGGGAACACAACGCAGCACAGATAACTGTAATATTTTCCATTCAGAAATGTGTTTATCTGTGTAGATCTCTGGCCTTCCCATTGAGAGGTCAGGGAACACCCCCAGAGTGACAAGCCACCAGGGAGCAGAGCAAGGACCACATCCAGGAAGAGATGGTTGGGGCCAGGCACAGTGAAACCAGAGGAAGCCCACCACTGCTCAGTCCCACGGCACTACTTTTGCATGTTTTCAGAAGGTTGCCAGGACAGTCACAGTTGGGAAGAGCTGAGAGGTGATGATGCATCTTTTGGCATCCACTGGTGCCTCGGCCCTTGTTCAGTACTCCCAGATGGAGCCTCTCACTGCAGCATCGCCCTGAGCCCCAGCCCAGTGGTCAAGTGGCTTCCTGTTACAACGTCTAAGGTCACAGGTAATGGACACAGACACAACTGCAGGGCCAACAAATAAACAGTTTTCAGGCTGGAAAGGCTGAGTTGTGTTTAAAGAGTATTGGAAACTTGTTGAACAAACACTCCCAGAAGAAGCAATCTTCATGAAGTTATTCCCAAGTCACATGCAGCAAAACAGTCCATCCCTGATGCATATTTATTATACTCGCAAACATCTGAATTGGATTAAAAAAAACCAAAACTCTACACTACAAAGGTAGTAACTCACAAATTAGTATTAACATGATGCCATACACAGACTTGCTTTCCATCTCCACTTGAGTTTTATACAGGTAAGTCCAGACACAGAATAAGGAATTAAGGTTTGCGAGTAAACCATCTAATACTGTAGTTAGCTAGGAAATATACACAGAAATACATACATGCATGCACTTTCTTGTCCTATGGATGATTGTATAAAAGCATTAGGATCATAAAACAGTTTCTCCTTCTGTATTTTGGTTTTAGTCACTCCGCGATAGCTAGCAGCAGGAAATACCTTTATCTCAAGGCTTAAAAAATATAGTTGTGTTATACACATTCTATTGCACTGATATATTAAGAAATGCTCTGTAGCATACCAAAATATTTTGCTTTTACTACACTTCAGAAAAGATTTTAATAAAGATTTTAATGACAAAAATGGTTTTGGCTAATAAGTATTAAGTTAAGAAGCTTTACCAGTTTGAAAATCCTGTATTTGTCAGTTGACACTAGATAACTTGCTAAACACCCATCAATTGCATGTACTGAACAGTGCATGATCACTCATTGTTCCAGTGAACATAAGACCTTGCGGAATGTACTCCGAGTGTAATGTTCTACAGCCAATAACTTTAATCAACACTTAAAATAACAACATTACTCTAAATTAACCAAAAAATCAAGTTAGTAGTCTTGCTGAATTGTTGTGAACACTGTGTGTTTAATGTTTCTTTTTGAAAGTTTAATTTCAACTTGCCTCGTATATATACATAATTACCATTATTTGGTGATATTATTGATGCAGGTGCCAGGAAAATGAGAAGGGTTGTACTAAGATATAACCCTGGTGTCTGTACAGAGTGTTCAGCTATTGGCCAGCATCACAAAATTGGTTAAAAATTTCTACCTTGGTCTCTGGAAATCTTAATCATGCTAGTTCTGTATTTAATCTATAGAGTCTTACAGAAATAGCTCAGAACAGGTACCCACAGAAATGTTAAACTATACTTGTTATTCAGAAACATGTAGAAACACATGAAAAAAAAATTTGTTCTTGTCTTTGATCTATAAGCACAGCATAGATTAACTTCAGGGCACGCATGCCAGTGCAAAGTATCACTGCAATCAGAATCTAGATCAATGCAAACAGCTCTTCACAACAGCACTCCGCAAGATGACAGATCAAAACACTAACAAAAGATCCCATAGCTGAAACCCAGGACAGCAGCAACGTGAACTTCTAGAGATAATTTGATCTACAGCAAGTTTAACACAGGAGTTGGACATATCCTAGGAGCGGTAAACATAACCAAGCTTTCTGTGTGATATTTGTGCAGTTTCACTGATCAATCATGCTACATAAAAGACACATACATGAACCTTAGAATCATATTGTTCTTATTGTTTTTAAACTCTTGAACAAAAAAGTTTGAGAACACAAATCAACTCTAAAGTATAGAATTTGTAAAGTCTTGGTTTGGAGAAATATAGTTATGTCCTAGTTTAAATCACAATAGCCAAAAAAAATCTCCATACTTTTACTATCCATGCCATGTTATCCAACACTTCTCTGTCCAATGAGAGAAATAATTACAAATCTTTTATGCATGGTACAGTTCGGAAGTTTAATTTTCTAAATCACACTACTCGACTGCTACTAACATTTTCACATTAGTCTTGCTCTTGATAGCCTGGTAAAGAAAGAAACTATACAAAAGTTTAAATGTGACACTCCATCCCTTTTAAAAAGGATATTATATTGGGATTTTCAAAAGCTCAGAGTTCATGTCTGCCATGAAGAAGTTGGACAGAGTTGGGGGTCGAGGGGAAGAATCTGTTTTATGCATCTGTAACAGTTAAGAAACTAATCTATCACAGAACAGATCTTACACAACACTGATTTAGTTCGCACTTAGGATCTCATGTGAAGGAAATCCAAGAATTGGTATCTAAGATTTCTCCAAGACCTACCTCACTTGTGAAGCCCCAATAAGGCCAAATCCTACCGAGTGGCACACTAGTTGAAATGTTAGAATATGCTCTTTGTCATTTCAAAGTCATGAGGAATGTGAATGATACAAAAGGTGCTAATTAAAGAACAAATAGATACAAATATTTAAGAATAAATTCAGTAGAACAGGAAATTTTTAAACTTGTATTTTGTCCCAAGCCAGATAAAATTTGTTCGTAACCAACCGAAAGAAAACTGCCATATAACTAAAACACACGTACTCCATCCATTGGAACAGTAACCAAATAAAACATTTGTTATTGGGGGGGGGGGAACCAAAAACCATAGCTTCAGCCTGGGGGGAAAAAAAAAAAAAAAAAAAAAAAAAAACTTCTGTCAGGCACAGAGTGCCATCCCCAGCAGTTTTCAGAGAAGCTGTGCCTGCAGCTTCAGTGACACTAGCCCGAGTGAGCAGCTGCCTCCCAGCACCAGCACCGTAGCTGTGGTCCTCACGAGCGCTGCTGCCTGCGCAGCTCAGGCAGGGTCCTACGCAGCTTCCGCACTTTACACTGACTTTCAGACCAAAACAAATACATACCTATCGAAATTCAATCCAAAGGCAGCATGGGTTGATCTGTACAAGATGCCCTTGTACCTATATACTGCTGTGGAGAAGTCTTTGAAAGGTCTACTACACGCACTTCCATTCTCAAGCTTTCTCCAGTCTTTCTCTTACAAATATCCACAGTATCAACCTTGGTGTAAAAGATATACATGTTTAATCTTAAGTTACAACAGGATAATTCATCTTGCACTTTGATCTCACTCTCACAGAATTAAGTCTATTCAGTGAAATATTACTACCTTATTAATACAAGTAAGAAACCAAGCTTTGCTTCTATCCAAGTTAAGCACTCTATTTCTACTGAAGTTTAGCCAAATTCTATGAAATAGGCCAGACTGAAATAAAATAAAAGTCAAGACATATTATTACCTTTTTATGGAGAAAAACAGGCTATAAACAGGAATCGAATTAAGACAGTTTTAATTGAACGTAAGCATTTTATGGTACTAAAAGGATAAAATAATCTACCCAGATGGACGTCCGGAGAGTCGCCTTTAAAAGAGTCCTTTAAGGCTTACTCTGATGTTTTCCGATTCATTTCAGAACCTCAGTTCATAAAGTAACTTGTCATTAGCATTTAAAAGAAGCAACACTTTTGAGGAAAGCTGTCCTGTACATGATGTACAATCTCTCAAAGCCTGTTTGACAGGGTGCTGAAGGAGACTAAAACTAGCTCAGTTTTATACTACTGCTCCGAGCATAGCCCATGAAGGCAGAATACTGTATTTAGCAGCAAGCAGAACATCAAGGCCAGAAAAGTAGTGAGATTTTTTTTCTACCTCCAGCAACACAACCACCAAAGCTTTGTTGCCTTACCTGATCAAGAGACATTGCAAAGAGGGAGCCACTAATGATTCAGTTTCTCTTCAGCTCATATAGCTTATAGCTTCTACCACAGGAGGCACAACTCCTCAGAGAATGAGAGCCCCTCACCATGCCCCTGTGCTGGCAGGAGAAGCAGCAAGTCCCACTCTCCAGATTTATCACCCTGCCCTGCTCAGCATCTCCGTCCTTCCTTCCATCTCAGCCAACAGGAAGAGGCAGGATGCTGGCTCACTCTCCTTACAGGACCAGAGATTTACCTTACCACAGGAAGGCTTGCCTTTCCAAGTCTGGGATGTGAAAATGCAGAGTGTGAAGCCTTGACTTGGGGACATCTGTTTTAGCACTTACTAACTAATCCCTCTTTTCCCCACTAAAAACTCTGGTTTTAGAAAACATCTCAGCAATCAGATTAAGAGGAAAAAAGTAAGATGTAATTTTCCTACTGGTGATCTGTTGTAGACCTGCTATACCAGATAAGCAGCAAGACAGAGAACAAACATGTAAGCTCACGCCTGGATAAAGCTGTGTGAGTTTCTATACAACCTGTGACGCAGCCTTACATCTCTTTGCTGTGCTGAACTGTCAAAAACTCCTAGGGAAAATAGCACGGACATCCTCGACAACCCCAAAGGTGATTAGCACGTCTCCCATACCTTTTAACTTTTGTCACAGTGTCACTTCTCCCTCAGTGCGCCACCGCCAGGTTGCCTCTCATCCCCTCTGCAGATGCTGGAAGATGCAGATTCCTGGTAAGCATTCAAGGAGACAGTCACAATAGACTGGAACTAGACAGTCTACTTCGTTTCTGTCCTCCCTTCACTTTCTCATTTACTCATCTCCTGACTTTTTTCCATCATAGACCTCTTACCTTCCAACTATTTCTTCTGACCATATGATCATAAAGACAAGCCACATCTTTGGTCTCTGGGATGAGTTAGAACAAGGTTATTGACCTACTAGATTATCTCCACTTAAAATTTCAGAGAAGATACAAGAACATTAGGGGTCCACTAAAAAAAGCCACCACACGCAACCCACAAAATAAAAATCAAGCAGTTATTTATCAATTCACATTGATTTGGGAATCAGATACAGCTGTCATGCAACCCAGAAGTAGATGTGACAATTTCTCCTAAAAGTCAATCATTAATCTTACAATTTTATCAGGTGATTGCAGGGACACTACACATTACATCAGAGAATGTGGAAATACAGAAAAACATTGATTTTGTCGTGGATTTACCATCCTTATCAACAGGTAAAAACAAATGTTAAAATCATAAGTATAAGCTCTCTTTTCCTAAAATAAAGACATACCTGTAAAGTTTTCTTTAGCAGATTTTTTCTTTCCTACAAGGACTTGGAACATTTGAATGGGAGTAACTGACATCTGTAAATCTTGACATGTCTACTCTGCACTGGCTAACCAGCTCCAAGGCTTATTTGCACAGATGTCCTGTACATTTCCAGAAACTTTGATACTCTTCAGACTTGCTTCACACACAAAAACTATCAGAGCACTACATGTGCAATCAGTCCTGTCCATGTGAGGTACGGCAGTGACTACACACGTGGTGCAAAGGGCACACACGCCATACTGCAGACACAGACACTCAACTCTCAAGCCTAAAGCACACTTGGCTAGTATTTTCAGCTCATTACACGTTCTTAAATATGAAACACAGATTAGGAAACAACACTTTCTTAGCTGGGAAATAAAATAGGCTTATGTACTTTGTTCACCACACTTTATTCTACATCACATATTTTGAGAATTTATAAAAATTAATTACAATTTACACTATTTTTGATATTCTAGTAGAAAAGTTGTTCTGCTTCTATTTTAGAAGTAATGAAAATGAAAAATACAATTTAGTCTCACTCTTTGTTAAATGTAGATTAGCACCAGGAGCCAAGTAAACATTTGATCAACAAATGTCTTAAACTATAAACTAATAAGATGCTTCCATTACTGCCATCTGCAAAATACGGTTTGAAGTCCTATATTTGCCTGGGCAACTGGTCAGCTAACTATCTAGTTATTTGCACAGTGAAACATGTATTTTTCAAAAACAATTAGGTTTAGAGGGTAAACCAAGACAAACAGCATGTGTTAGATTATATCTAACAAGGTCTAAGAGCACTTTGCTTTAGTTAGACGTGCCTGATTTGTCATTTTTGTCTTGTAAAAAACACTTCACAGCTACAGCATGGAGAGTAGTGAATTTTAATAAACTCTAGTGAGTTACACCTAATGGAAGTCAGTGTGACCCATTTACCTTCTGAAACAAGAATTAATAAAAAACAGTATTTATAGTCAAATAGTATATATGTATTGAAAAGTTTATGCCTACACTAGCACATAAGGCACTAGAGAAGCCACGGTACTTTTTCTGATCAAGTACAATTCAGGAGAGCTTTTGTGCTGACAATTTTTCTTTAATTACATATTATTAAAAATTAAAATGGGGGTGGGAAGGGGAGGGGGACAAAGTATCCAAAAATTAACACACAATACTACTACTACTTATTAGTTCAGTGTTGCTAGTACTACATTCCACAATTGCCCAATTTTCCATCACTTTAACAAAGTTTTACTCATGCTGAACTGTGCTGTATTTTGAACTGATATGCCAATGTACACTAAGCAAAAATAAAATGTAAACACAGCAATTTAAATTAAAAAAACCCCAAACAAACAACAAACCACACAACCAAAAAACCTGCTGCCTCCTCTCTCCTGTAGTCGGCTGTTGTCTAATGACAACTTTTGTTCCAGATCTTCAAAGTCAAGCAGGAGCTTTTCTGGGACAGCATGCTCTAATTAAATTCATTTGCGGTGGCCCATTTTTAAAGATTCAAATTAAATTTTTTGGGGGGTAGTTGAATGACAGCTTCTAAATTCATTTATTATGCAAGAATAATTCTCCATAGACAGTGATTGAATTTCTGTAAAATTATATTGACAAACACTAAAATATAACTTATACTTCCCAATTTCAGCTATATGTGAGGTCTGCAAAATCATGTTGCTCCTGAGTGACAATAGAGAAAAATGCCCCAATAATAAATGATGACTCATAGGACAAGATCCTTCCTTGAAAAGTTTCCCTAGCCAAATTCCAGTCACAGTCAGGAATGAGCATATACTGTAGCGCACAAAGTACTCTGTTGTAGAATACTATAATCTGGAAAAACCTAAAACTCTTTTTTTGTTTTTTCCTCTCTTTGTGACCTTCAAAGAAACTACAGTATGGTTTACTGGCTGACAGTGATAGAGAAGAGTTTAGTAAAATCCCTCTTTGAAAGCCTTTGAAAGAATTCAGCCTGGATGAGGTTACGTATAATGAAAAAGTTTAAACAAAAAAAAATAAATAAAAAAAATCTAAGTCCTATCTGGAAAGAGTTAAAATATTGAAAATAGGCTACAGGGCCATTTCTGAAGTAACAGCAGTGTTCCTGTTGATCAGGTGCATTTAACAGTTGTGAGTTTGCAAAAACTGGGCTCAAAATCCTAGTCACAACCTAGGAATTCAAAATTTATGAGGAACCATTTTGCTGAGTATTTAAGTACTGCAAAATCAGTTCATTTGCTTTTCTTTAGGTTTTACAAAAAAAAGATTTCAGTTACAACATTCTTTCAGCTTTCTGGCAGTCACGGGAAACCTTAAGACTCAATAATATTAAGTATGAAAAGTCCTGTAAAATTTAATGTCAAACCAGATTTTTACACTTTTGATTAAAGCAACAAAAGGGGAGGAATTGAATATATTAAAGGACTTAATAATAAAATCTAAACTAAAATTGAAAGGCTTTCAGCTACTAAAAACTTATCATTTCATATTGTTAATTACTTAGGAGACTACTCGAGGGCCAAGGTAAGTAGAATTTGGGTCTAAGTATTATAGCCTTAAAAGTGATACCAGTAACATGGTAAAACAAATTTTGTACTCCAACTTATATTTCAGGAAGAAACACGCACAGCTTAAATGGTTTATGGTGTATGAATGATTTATAGTGCATGAAACTTGGTGTTGGAGATAATGAGAACTGTGAAAATGAGACTAAAAATAAAACCTTTGAATGATAAGGACATATCATAACATACGCTCTCTTGCATATTGTCAAACACAAATAATATCCACAACTGTTTGTGACTTCTGATGCATGTCTCAACTTACTCCTTTTATGATCAAATTATAATACTTGTCTTAAAACTCTGTGGCAGCAAAGATCCCAAATCAAGCCCAGATTTCCTGGCACTCATTTGCTGTAACAGACTGCTCACAGTTTCTTACACATCTTCATTTTCCGGTTTCTTCCTGATAAACTGGTAGAATTTATTTTTTGTAACTTGCAGGACTATATTGAAGACCATTCAACATACAACCAAGTGTTAACAGAGCTCTCTGAGACTTTCAAAGGTGTTTATCAAACACCAGGTAAGAGCTTTTATCTGTTTTGTCGCCATTTGTTAAGGGAAGAATCCTCACACATTCTGACAGCTGATCAAGAAAACACGCTTTTGAAGGCTCTGCTTCAACATCAGCTTGTCACTTATACCTAGGAGAGAAAGGGCTTTTGTTTTCAAAGTACAAAGCCCAAAGCCCCCTGAGTGGTTCCACCAGGGATTCAGAGTCATCTCACAGGAAATAACCTGAAAGCCAACCTGTGCAAGAGACCTGGAGCCGCCACCTCCTGCACAGCTCCCACCCGTGGTACCACGCGGGCAGCGGGGACCACACACCCCAGCCTGACCCTGCCCCAACACCTCCTCTTGCCAGCCCCTCCCAGGGCCTGCTCTGGAAGAACTTACCCTAAGACACACAGTGCCACCTGTCAGACTTGGCAAGTTTTGGGTGGAAAAACCTGATAGGTACTGCTGTGTGAACAGCTCACTCTGTTCACATGATTTTGTGAGAAAAATCATTTTCTCTCCAGCTAATCACCTAGTAGCACCCTTGAAGAAAAAACCCATAGAAAGTAGTCACAGCAGGGATGTAAGGCAACCATGTGTTTATTGCTGAGCTGGTGTTAACTACAAGTTAGCCACTACAAATACAAAAGACTTTCCAGTACGCAGCTAGGAGGTTGTCTACACCTCAGTGCAAAATGGTCCACAGACACATTTTAACATCTCTGCTCCCAATACCCACACAAAAATCTTGAACATGAACAGTGTTACATAATCCTTAAGCAAATTCTTGCTGCTGGCACTTAGCTTTTATTTTGTTTCATCAGATTTCCCTTATTTACAAGGCTTTTTACTTCTTTACCACTTACTACCATTAGTTACTCTGCAGTGAACCAACCAAGCAACACTTGTAACTTTGTGCTCATTCTCCCAACTCTGCAAGGGAATGCCACAGCAGATCATCCAATTTTACTATGGTACATATGATTGCTTTATAAAATGCATATTGTCCTCTAGTTGTGTTGGAGAAAGTGAAGATTATTAATGATTCTTAGCAAAGGTTACATAGCAGTTTCATATCAATCCAGAGATACAAATATTATCCCCATGGTAAAAGCTCCCACAGTGGCATGAATGAACCCCTTCCAGCTGGTTGTCTTCTGAGTGCTCCCAGAGGTGCACTGCCCATCAGGGGGGCACTCCGTGTGTGACAACTGGCATCTTGACCCTGGGACATCAACATACGGATGAGAAACTAGGTTCAATGAGATCCTGGTAGCATAGGCTGGTAAGGAGATGAAGAATTTAGGCCAGATAGTTAAAGCTACCCAGGTGCAAACACCTCCTTTACTAATAGAGAAGTACGAGCAGAGCACAATTTACAACAGACGAGCGACAAAAGCATGCCAAAAACCAGAGGACAAGCAACTGACATCCAGAAGGGGACAGCACCTTCTGATGAGTCCAAGGACAAAAAAATATACTACACGCTGGCTTCCTTGTAAATTAAAACCTGTTATAGACCAATATGACCAACTCAAGTCCGCTTCACCTACAGCAATAAATGTCTTCACACCACTCCATAATCCCACAGGTAACAACATTTTATCTCCAACTGATGTGATGCCTAAATATTTAAACATTTAGCAACTTCTTACATTAAAGTTTTGAAAGATGTTGATATTACTTGCCTCAAATGAGATATTTCATAAGATTTACTCTTGATTAGATATGTTGGCTTTCACCAAGTGACTGGATTTATTTCACAGTTGTTTTTTCTTACTGTGATTTGGCTTAGGAAAGAAAACTCTGAAAAATACGCTTTCTCTAAATTTAGACTGGGCTTGCACTAATTTTATCAGTGTTCAGTTGTAGTATCCAAGTTCAGTTTTCCCAATAAAAAGATACTACCATCCTACCTGAGAAAGACAGGGAGAGATTAGGAATATCTAATATAGTAGTGAAACACCAGCAGTAAAACAATTTTCTTAGAAGTTCATAATAGAGTACTTCAAATCATGGAACATGTAATGTAATTTAAAAGTTAAAATATTGTAATGCTTATTTATAAGCATTAAATAAAAAGTGAGGAATTAAAGTGAGATATAAAAAGAAAGTAGTAAAATAATCCTAAATAGTCTCAATAATCTTAAATATTCTCGTATGTGTCAACAATATAATTAAATATCCACAGGCTTTTGACTAGAACATGTAGAAGAATACCCCTTTTTAAATAAAAAGTATGTTTTAAAGAAATTCACCTCTTAACTAAGACAAGTTAATCTATTTTCTAAATGAAACATTTGTATTGCTGTGACATTTCTTAGCAACCAAAATCACTTCTGTAGTCGTGTTGATTTCAGGGCCAGGAGCTGTCTGCCCTAATCAACTCAAAGGGAATTCACAGAGCAGATCCTAGAACATTTCAATGTTACGCTCTTTCCATATTCCACTTCCTACCAGAATTCAATTTACTAACACAGTTTGACTTGAGAAAAAGATAAATTAAATCATAGCTCAATTTACACTTAATAAAATGAACAAACAAACAAAAATCTATCAGGATCAAGCTTCATTAGACAAAGAAAAAAAAAAAAACACAAAACCAAAAATAAAACACAAAACAGGAATTGTTAAGGCTATGGTTGAAACTGTCCTGGCTAGTCTGATCATGAAAGCACCTTTCAGAAATGCACACGCTCTGTTGATGCTCTTGCAGTTATATGGAAAGGAATGCCTAAGGTACCAAGCAATGAGTTCAGAGCTAAAGACTTTCTACTTTTTCATGTTCTTTACAAGACAAAAGGCAGAAGTGTTCAAAAACTATTTCTCCTGTATATTAAGGAAGTAGAAGGTCATATCAGTGTTTTACAGTGAGAATTATGTTCTATTTATTAAAAAATAGGTTATTAATAACAACTATTTGAAGTAATATTTTTAAGTTTTCAAAAGCAGAAAGCATGCACCCCAAAGTATTAAAAAACGCTGACAGCTCCCTGAACCGTGAATGTTGCCTTAAACAAAGGAAAGGTCCAAAAGATTACAAAGTAACACAATGCAAAAAGAGAAGGCTAATGGTACTTTTAAAACAAAATCAACCAACCAACAAGATGACTCACAGATTTATACTTAGCCTGACACTGATTCTGTGAATGTCATAGACAAGTCAACTCTGTGTGCAATTATATAAAAAAAAGACAATATCCCTAACACCAATAACTGTGTTTTTAAGACTGATTATTTTAATAAGATATGAGACTGTTGAATGAAAGAAACCCATGTAAACAAATATATTTGTTTTTCTTTGAAGAAAGTAAGTCATGCATAACACTCATACTAAAATAGATTAAGAACTGATTAAATGACAAATCAAACAACTTCAGCCACGGAATTGCCAAGCAATACTGCTGGACTGTTTTTTTTGGTGGTGGTGATGGTTTTCTTTACTTTTAAAAGGAAGCAACAGACCCTTTTGTTCTTGCCCTTTTGCTATTCTCAACCTTCCAGAACCCAGAAGTAAACATAAAGTAATTGTTATTAATCATTTATAATATTTGCCAATTATGAAGAAGTGGCTTAATTGTAAACAGTGATAGTGATTGATCTGGTGGTAGCTTAACCTGCTCTGCCTAAGCTGCATGGCATCAGTTTTATCATGGATTTGAAAAGGAAAAACAAAAATCCCAAGCCTTACAGATCCACTCTCTCCTAGTCTTCCTCTTATCAAACACCAATAACTGGTTATTTATGCTAATCTTTTGGTGTGAACACTTGTTCAAACAAAATAGATTTAACTTACTAAATTTGCATTGAGTATTAAATATTAGAGGAATATTCCTGAAAAAGAGACAAGTTCAAACCTACTTATCTACCCTTTAGGACCAATACACAATCTCTTTGTTATGACATAGTGTTCTTTCCCCAGATACACAATGAACTGATTCAAGAACAACTAACTTCAGAGATTCCAGGGGAAAACTAAGGACTGGTTGGCTGTTGTCAGCACTCAGCGTATTTTGAAAGCACCAAAAAAAAAAAGTGCCTCTAGAGAGTACAAGTATGCAAACTTTATCTTATGCCAAATCTAGCCAAAAGCATTAGATACAGTGGATCTAGATCTCATAAACAGGCTTTTTTTTATTGCTGTATTTGCATAACCACCACCAAGTATGAAGACTGATGGTATCATTAAAGATGACTTCAAGGGCTCAGCAGAAGTCTGTATCTCTATCAGGGCCAGCAAGTTCATCCTGATGTATTAAATCCATCTGTTCCATGGTTTCCCACTTTGTGGGAAAGGCTCTCCAAATGCTAAGAGTTCATTTGCTCCTTACTCCCCATTGAAAGACACAATTTCATGCAACATCAAAACCATCTACAGCAGAGCCAAAAGTGTCAGAGACCTGAGATTTCAGGATTTAAAGCACTGATGAGAGCAGCCTGGTTCCTAAAAGATCTGTCTTCCTAATACCACACATAGTATACAGAATAATGGAGTGAAATTTTAACAGAGATAAACTGTTTTCAAACTATTTTATTTTCACTTGCTCTTTTTCTTAGCAGCACAGCACGACAGTGTGCAGCTAATGCTCTGTGACAGATTTCGCCTGATGGAAATTCCTCCCAGGAAGAGAGACCTCATGGTCTATTTCTCCTTATGGCAAATTTTAAGCAAATTAAACTGATAACCCTATCTTGAAAAACAATCCTGAGGACAGCATTGCTGACAGGACCCCCAGAGGGACAGGGTCGATGCCAGCAGACTAACATGACAAGTCACAGGCAGTGTGGTACTGCAGAAGGACGTGCTGTGGATTGCAGGCACCAAGGGCCGAGGCGACGAGGGAGCCAGCCGCGGTCCCCCCGGATATAGGATGCCAATTAAACAGCAGTGAGGTCTCTGCCAGCCAACGGGGTGCAGGCAGCCCTGAAGGGTCCTGGCCCCCCACCTCAGGCAGCTGCAGGGAGGACAGCACGACCAGACCATGCACCACTGCTTTTCACCTTCGGGTGCACAATGAGTGGACTTACCTCGTGGGTTTCCTCAAGTGCCTGTGAATGACAGCTGGTGCGAAAGCTGTCAGAGATGTGTTCTGCACGGCTCAGGTGACCCCAAGCTTTAACAGAGCTGCAGCTCTGGTCACCGTTCAGCCTCTTGAAGCCACGACAAGGGTCCCTGCGCCAGCTCCCAGCTCTGCCCTGCAGTAACAGGGGAACGACACTGGAGCAGATCAGGGTTTTCTGACACATGGCTCATGGGTAACATGCTGCCCCCAGAAACTGCCAGTAGTGCCACAAGCAACAGCGCAAAAAAAAAAAAAAACCCACTAAAATCAAGAGGTTACAATCAAGAGCTACCAAGAAAGTGAAGTATTTTTCATAGCAAGGGGCTGAAGAGGGACCAGTGGTGGAACGCTGGTCTCTCTGAGATGCTGGGTATGGACCAATTTGGCAAACTTGCCACAGAATACTTCACTTGAAGTCAGCTAATCACATGAGATAACAAAATGCCAGAACAGGATTAAAGCTGAGCAGTTTTTAATCCTATTTTGTACTAAAGCCAGAGGGAAACCTGTAGCAAGAACAATCTACTAATGGAAAGTAGCTCAGGTCTCATCTAGCGTTTAACAAGTGTTGAGCACTTTCTGTGCAATGTCTGGTTGGCTTAAAGTGAAGGCAGATGTTAATCTTATCCACAAAGGACTTTTCAGGATATGCCACATTATATCTTCAAGTAAGGTGTTCATTTTTATACGTCTAAAAGAAGCAGGAGTACACAGAAAAGCAAGCCTGTTTCAGTGGAAATTGTATATAATGCAGGAAAACAAGCACCTCTTGTAGAAAAATGCCCATCCATAAAATAAAAGTATTCCTTTTTTCTTTTTTATCTTGCAAATTAAAATGCTAGATCCTTCCTCTTCTTACAGCCCCAGTTCAATGTAATTTAATAAATACTAAATTATTAATCACAGCTTTAGTTTTTAATTATCTCTCACATGATAAACACTCAAAGATTCTTTCATTTCTCCCTCTTAATTATTTTTATTATTTCTAACACCAACAAGCAAAACGTATTCTCACACAAATCAGATTCCAAGACAAGCAGAGTAACAAAAGCTCATGTGAATTTCTCTATTTTTCCCAGCAATTTTGCATTCAGATAAGGAGCTATGGAGAAAATGGCATCCATGAGGAAAACGGGCAACATTTCTGGCATAGTCCTGGCTCCTCCTGAGGGCCATGGTAAGATATGGTACTAGCATCAGCCCTCTCAGGCTTTTGACTTTGGTTGCCTACAAGAGAAGTTTTTCATCCTGTGCTGCCCAGACAAAAGCCAATTAACAGACAGTAAACCAAGAAGCACAAATCTTCACAGCTGACAGGTGAGATTAAATCAAGTAAAGATCACACCTACATGTATTCCTACTGTTATTAAAAATCTTCAGACTAAGTCTTGCCATCACTGTTTGAACTGGAACTCAGATAAAAGCACTCACATCCAGTAAATGGGACCATTTCAGGAAACATGCAAACATTTGGTTCTTCTCCTAACAAGCAGCAATGTTTCTCAGCATGAAAACAAAGCACAATTACTTAACGAGCCTAAGCAATGCTTTCCAGTTCATTCTTTTTAAAATGAAATGCAGATGTACCCTAGTTCAACATTAATTATAATCAATATCACACAGGAGGTCACAACAAATAAATACTGTGTATTTAAGAAGCATCTCCTCAAAAAACAAACACACACAAAACCCAAAACCCAAAAGGAACCCACTCAAACCCTACCGCTGGAAGCACTGCAGTGCAGCACTGACTGGGTGACATTGGCTCAATCTCACGTACGCCTCTTCAGATCTAATTACATTATAAAAGAAAAGTGACACCCAGATTTCAAACACATTTTTAAAACTCTTCTAGCTTACTTAAATAAGGAGGTCATTGTTCTCCTTCAGTTTTATTTATTCTGTTAACATAGTCTCTCAGTTGTAAAAAAATGGTTCAACCCTTTCCAGTTTGTTTGCAGAGTCCAATATTCCTTAATACTGTTGTTCAGACACAGCTGAACTCTTTACTGAAGTTTACTCAGCAAACAGAGGCTCTTTCTTGCACTCAACTGCGAGGAAAACAAGAAGAATGTCCTTACCCACCACAGACTAAGAGTCATATTTTAAACGCACTTATAAACTCATGGTGTGGAAGGACATCCAAACACACAACTACCAAGGAGTAACCACACGGAACACCAATACAGACCTCTCAATATCTGAAAGGTTCTATGTATGACATAAAGCAGTATTAGGATTGCATACAGACAATAAGCCAGCTATGTCAAACAAAATACTTAAAGTTGTAACGCTTCATAGCACATGAACAATTTTAACCTGGGTCTAATCTTCACCTTCACTGCAAGCCCACGGACAGCACTCTGTTGCCAGCAAGACCCTGCTGCTTTGCTACGTAAAAACAGGGCACGCAGGACAGAGAAACTTCCCTCTACCTCCAGGGAAGGATTCATGAAGGGTGCGTACAGCATCCCACAGAACATACCCACACCTTCACCGAACCCACATGCTTATGAAAGTGCTTTGATGGCAGTGTTTGCGCCCGTGATGAGTGCATACATACAGGTATTGCTTCTCAACGTGCAATTCTTGTACCACAGGGAACTGTTTCAAGAAGGTATGAACGCATTTGGTATTTCTTTGAACAAATCTTCTCAAGCTATAATAGCAATTGCAGAAAGAGCAACAAGAGCCAGGTGCAATGGAGAAGGTATGAATTCTACTGAGTTGTGCAAACTGGGTTTCAATTACATTTTCCAGTTGTGGAACTTCTCTAACAGAAAAGTATTTCCAAAAACTTGAAAAATCACAGTGAACTGTTCTTAAATGACAATTGGTCCACTCCACTGAAGCAGAGGTTAAAACCACAGAGCTACAGTCTTATACAGTTTAAACTTTACAAGAGTAAATATATTCCAGGGCCCCCCCAAAAAATCCCTGTCTCAAAGTGAAGTTGCACTGCAGATTTTGTTCAGGTGGATATGGGACTATTAAAAACTACTTTTGATGCCAGCTGCTATTTTTAAGCATCTCGGTACAAACTTCAGATTCAGTGACCCCAGAACTCTCATACAATGCTACTATAATTTTAACAGGAGAAAGAATGGCTACAAAATTAGACCAGAAAGTCTCTGACAATTTTACAAAACTGGCAGTGTAAGTATTGAACAGGATATAGGAAAATTAGTAATAAGGCTAAGATTAAATATATCTGTGCTTTTATATTGATGCTAAAACCAAAAATGGGAGTATGTGAATTCATATATGTGTATGTATGTGCATATAGACACACTTGTTTGTAAAATGGTATTTTATTCATGTAAAATAAACAGACTATTAATAGGTATCTATCGCATACGTGTAATGGTAGTAGAAAAAAAATAATAGAAGATACAAATGATGCAGAAATGAGAGGACAGGTTACCTCTATAAAAGAATTATATTCATTCATTAAAACATATACAAGTATAAATATATCTATAAATACATAATACAGATATATAATTTATAAACCCATTATATAATCTATCTATCTATAGATACATTTATATAGATACTTTTACTCATAAGTGAAGAAAAGGTAACTGTTCAAAAAGTGACAGTGAAGGCAAAACACCTGCTAATCATTCAGAATGGTCAAAGTTGCAGAAGGATCTCACAACCACAAGTGTGGGAAGTTGAATTACAGGTGAAATGTAAAGTAACACGTTAAAAAAAATAGGCATACACAACCCCAATCACATATAAACAGAGGTGGGCTCTATACCAGCTTACAAGGATGACATTTCAGAGTCATTGAGAATGGCTGTCTGAAAATGCCACCTTGGTGTCCAGCAGCAGATAATAATCTATTCGTTCTGGCAACAGAAGAGAGTGGGAGGAGGCTTAATTGGAAAGATTTAGATAGCAAACCAAGAATCATCATAATGTGACTTTATAAAAACACATAGCTCTCCAGTAGCTCAAATTCTCATTGCTGTTCTCTTTACTCCATCACAAAGAGATACAGAAGAACTAGAAAGGACATAGAGCATAGCAATATGGATGCTCAGAGATTATACAGTGACTTTTATAAGAAAAGTATTGTTCGTCATGGAAGACAGATGCATACAGAGTGGTTACAACAGAGGTCCATAAAATCAAGGAGTATGAATGAGAAACTGAGGCTCATAAACTAGATTCCATTTAATAAAATTATTGGCAGTTTTCAAATGCAATGAAGAGTTATTTTACAGATACTTAACAGTTTTGCAGAATCCATTGTCACAACATACACTGAAGGTCAAATGCTAAAAAGGAGGATTATAGAAGGTAGTAACACATAAAACATTAAACGTGATGATCACGCAGAGATCTAGACTTGGAATACACCAAACCACTGACCAGCAGAAGCTGATAGTCTCTTCCAAGCAAAAGATCAGTTTATGCTACCGCTGCTTCTTACATTCTTTCTTAAGAATCAATTATTTGCTACAGTTGAAATTTTTCAACTTTACTCTGATCCAGTAGAGATATTCTTATAATTTCCTTTTTATTCCCCAACATTTCTAAGGGCAAAAATATTTAGATTTTACATTTTAGTAACTTTAGTATAGTATGTATTTTTAAATTAACATCTTTATATATATTTATTGCTAATAATCTAACCAACAAACAGCAGTAAACAGCAAACATACTAAAATTTTCTTTATATTGACAAAAAAAAATTTAATTATTTTTTTCAAGGTATCAAGGACTGAAGGAATTTTCTTTGTAATGTATTAAGAACTGAAGGGAAAAAAAAAAAAAAGTGTGTCCAGTAAGCTATTTAGAAGTTACCAAAATAGTTACTGAACTTGTCAAAATTAAAAAAAGAGTCTCCCATGTTATGACTGGTGCTATATGATTTTTTTCATATTTTAATGTATACAGTATACTGAATTCATCAATTCAATTAACTGCATTTGTACATAAATTGAGGACTTAGCTAAGTCTAAGATAACACTACTCAAGGGTTTTTTTCCATTAACTCAGAATGGCATTTCTGGTGAATAAGAAATTGCAAACAGAAAAGTAACACCATAATGGGCCACACAAGTTGCTCCAGCAGATATGGGGAATATATATCTAGAGTTAAGCCTAGGTCATGCCACAAGAAAATGCAAAAGGTTTGCATATACCAAAGAAACCTTGAAGTCTCCAAATGTCATTACATGTATCCTTGCAAAAGAATCAGCACTATCCAAGGTTCCTCACTGAGCTCATTTTAAAGTACGTGATGAACTTTTTTATTTTCTAAATGGCTTTAAGGAGGAAAGTTTTCTAATTGTAATGAAGATTTCAAACAAAAACTTACCTTAAATCATTACCCAAATGATTACTTATTAGGAATTGATCACACTGTACATGTTTCTATACCTTAAACTGCAGCCTAGTCCCTTCTACTACTTACATCCTTCAGTGTCCAAACTTATGTACATGCCCAATCTTAAATACTGAAAGCATTTAAGCCTATACACCTAACTAAGTGAACTAATAGCAGAAGACAAGTAGAAGAATGTGTTTCACATATTGAAGACTGTCAGCTTATTCTCGTGTTGTAGTCTTGCCGCACATTATTTTCTATTGGAGAACTTTCTTCAGAAATATTACGTAACTAATAGTCATTAGCTTAAAAGTGGTTATTTAAATTATTTACTAACAGAGGTCTTTTTGAATTATTAATTTCTTTTGGAAGTCTATAAAGCCTTACAACAATACTAGCTAAATAAATGTTTTAGCTGTGACCTCAGGCAGAAATTGTGCCAAACAGCACCTTTTGACTGACGAAGCCTGAAATCAGAACCTCAGTTCTTCTTGGTACTGTAACCCTCTTTTAAAGTATGTGAAGAAATTTTCTACTCATTAGCATACTTTTCCACTCATATTTCTGAGAGGAAAATTCTCCTCTGTTCATGAGAAACAAGCAAACAAAAATAACAAAAGTTAATTTTTAAAATGCTTCACAAAGTGATTTTACTCAAAGCCATTCTTCCTACACTGCATGCACTAAATAGCAACTGCCTGCCAGGCTTAAGCTGTGGTTCAGTCTATTTAATGACATTACATTAGGAAACCGCTTATGGGGCTAATCATAAGATTACACAGAACAAACTTTAAAAAAAATTACAGAAGCAAAGCAACTAAAAGATTCTAATTTACTTGAGTTGAATAGCTTGATTTTACTTTTACGTGACTACAGAAAGTCTTGTTAGTCTTCGTTCTCTGTACTCTTTATTTAGCAAATAGGACAAAAAGTAATAGAAACAGGCCTGTGTTTTATCACTGGCACTTTTATGCCAAGTTATGCCTTGAGCATACACAAAGAGCTGCAGTACTGAGATGGAAGGCATGTAATGCCACTGCTTCCCACGAGTGAAACTGCTCCTCTGATAAAACAAGTTCATAGTAGAAAGTTGATTGTAGCAGAACTGTGTAAAATACTTGCACTTTTCCCCAAATAAGTTTGTTTCTAATGATTTTGCAAGTTGACTAAGCAGCTGGGCCACCAAAACTGCTACTATCATGACAAAGAACTAAGACACTCTCCCCATGTCTTGACAGGCTTCTTTCCAAAATCAGAAGACCTAAAAACTTTCCTGGGGCAGGGGAAACCGTATCTGAAAACCATCAAACTTTTGCAACACAAAACCACAAAACTACATTTGTTATAAGCCAAAAATCACAGTTACCTGGAAGAGGTTTGCCTACTAAGAACTGTGATTTAGTGCATCAGAAATGGTCTGGAGAGTACATAGAAGTGGTCCAAGAGGACCCCAACTAATGAAAGTCTTGCATTGTCTTTGGTATCAGTTGATCAGATTATGCCACCATTTTCTGTGTCCTGGATGATTTCCACAACCACTTTCCTTATTTTTAAAGTGGACCTTGTACATGCTTACAGGAAACTTAAGCCTGACTAGATCAGTATGTAAAATACTGAATTTCAACAAAATACTAGTGTCATTCAGTCATTCAAAATCCCAAGTATCAGTCTCCTTTTTGATCACTACAGGTTCTCATAGATAGGAAAAACAGAGGATACGTCATCCTTTTATGCTGAGAGCTTAGCAGAATAAGAGCTGTTGGGACTTACTAGAGGATTGTGAAAGGGCTGGAGAAATTCAGAGAGGAGAGAACAACCTAGATCAGCAAAACAAAAACTGCAGTAACTAAAGGCAAATAGCTCTTCTTTCCCAAACTTTTTTTGTATTCTGGTAGCCACCCTTCCACTTTGGAAAAGCAGTTACAACAGTAGTTAAAAAAGAAACACACCAAGCCACACTACCAACAGGCATCCCTAATGTCATGCTTTTATGAATGCTATTCACAGTTTTTTTCTAAGTCTACACTGAAATTTCTGTTTCAGACTCAAAGTCAGACAATTTGAGTGTTCTCTGATTAATAGTTAATAGCATATGAGGCAGAAAATCTGGACTGTGATCTGTATTCTGAGAAGCTGTAGCATACTAACATAGTGAGAGAGAGTTTTCAAGCAAAACACTGTTGCAGACCAAAGCAGCAGCGCTTTGCAACACAGTATCAGTGTTATAATAATCTTCAGTTTTTTAAAAGCAAAATAGTGTTTTACTTCAAAAGTACTCGATTCCATTACTGAAAAGAGTCACTAGGCATTGGAACAGGCTCCCCAGGGAGGTGGTGGAGTCACCATCCCTGGAGGTGTTCAAAAAATGTTTAGATGTGGCACTTCAAGACATGGTTTAGCGGGTTTAGTGGCATCGGGTATACGGTTGGACTTGATGATCTTTGAGGTCTCTTCCAACCATAGTGATCCTATGATAAGCAACAAAGCATTAAAAATTATAAGGAACTCCTTTTCAGACATACAATATTATCTTTTTAGACATGTGCCTGACTAAATGCAATTTGAGCGTCCTCTGTTCTTACACAGATATAAATTACAATTAGTGACTAAGACTCTCTGATGAAGAAATAAAACGGTCTCTAACTCAGATGCACATTTAATATTTAATATATGAATTTTTAGAACGGGATCAAATCAGTATCCAAACACCAACATCTCTATGCATAGAAAAAAGTTTACAAAGTTTGATTTTTCTTTCAGCCCAGTTTCTGAGTCCCAGTTCAAAAATATAGGTCAAGTTTCATACTGTCTCCAAACTTTCTCAAAGTCAGCTTGCACGGTGCAAGCCTGACCCATTTTGAGCGGGCCCTTCAAAACTAAATAAATAAATTAATCAGGTGGCTGCATCACTTTTCACAATACATTTTTTCTGCATTAAAAGTCTCACCTATGAAATATATTAGCATTTGAATTCCATACTCTGAAGAACAGATTGCTGTGAAGAACTTGCATGCATCTTGAGGCTGATTAATTAGCTCAAGGTACATTAGTTTTCTGTGTTTTATTTAGTAATTCCTACAGTAAGCAAGTGTTAATATAAAGGTCAAGCACAACAGAAAAATCATTATTTTTTTCTGAACACAATGCATTAGTTCCATTGAAGAAGGAGGAAAAAAAAAATCAGAAAATACAATGTTACTATTATAAATATTATTACTATACTGCTTCATTCTTTTGGGAAGCTAAAGAATGACAACTCTTCAACTCAATTCAGTATTTTTTGTGAACATTTGAAATAGAGGAACAGGAAGCATTAGGACATGGTTGTGCTCAAACTTCTTCTAATTAGTAAAACTGACATAAACACTATCCCACATGGGAATGTCAATTGGAAAATAATCTTGCAAATTTCATCCAAAACATTTCAGTGAGAAGAAAAATATTTCTACACTAACAGTCACATTTTCTGAGGCATTTTTAAAAATAGGTTCATTCTGATTATTAAACATTATTTTATTCTGAAAAACAGTTATCAGATTATTTTTTTTCTTGGATGAGCCCTGCCTTAAATCCAAAGTAACTGTATTACTTCCAGTGCAGCAAAAGGTGGTATATATTAGTCCTCTCTAAAAATGCCTGCTAATACATTTCAAAGTGTTATTTCAGGTACAAATAGGGTAAATTTCTTAATATACACACTGCAGATTTTCTCTGAGGATAGCTATAATGAGAAATTCAGGAGAAGTCCACCAATAAGAAGAGCTGCTCAGGCAAAAGGACTTTCATAGCCTGAGAACTGCTATCTACAATCTTGGCACTTTGATTTCTCAGAATACAAACTAATGCTATATCTGGGATGTAGCTCATTATTAATAGTTAAATATCTTTAAATGGAGCTGCTTTGAAGATCACCTCCAATATCAATAGCTTGCATTTATATAAGGCTTTCATTTATATAAGGCTTTCATTTTCAAGGACAATGCTACAGGGCCCCTGAATGTGATATATAGTGCATTTATATATAAACTTTCATTTGCATTCAAACACATCATTAAGATTATATTTACGAATGGATACATATTTATAAATGTATAATCTATCATCTTAACTGTAGTTTTTGAGACTTCAATATATAAGGCTAGATGATATACCAAAGTATAATCACAGACATCAGTGAAATTATACCAATTCATTGTGGAGAACATCATCCAATGCTCTCTGCAGAAAAAGTTCTATCAGAAGACGACTTTTGTGCAGAAGACAAATAGAATAACCTTCATTTATTTTAATAGGTTCTCAAAATACGAGGGGAAAGGAAGATATCTTTTACAGAAGAATCTTGGGTAAAATACTGTTTGCACTATTTCACTTTATACAGAATAGACATTTCAGTCAATTCAGATTTTCAGAAAGACTTACTTCCATTGAAAACTGTCAGCCAAGATCTTCAAAATTTCCACCAGGTTATTTTTAAATTAGGTACCCAGGTCAGAGACTTTACATTGGGCAAAACAAAAAAAAAAAAAAAGAAAAATCTATTTTAAAAAAAATGTTCTGTTTAAACATTTCTTATTTAGCAAGCAGCACTAGTTCACCTTCCGTGAAATCGATTATGCTTGCTATGCAATATTTGAAGGGTACATTGTATTGTAATTTACCTCTTTCACATCTCCACACATGTACTTCTCCAACTGCACAGACCGAATTTGACCAAAACATCAAAGGAAGGGAGTTAGGACAGAAAACAATTCACTATTTTAAAAAATGTATTTCTAAACAAACATAGGTTAACCTTTCCCTCAACACCAGCTCATGACTTCAAACAGGGAGGGCAAAATCCCTCCATCACTGAAGCAGAAGGGAACTTTAATACCAACTTCAAGAAGGCTGGACATCATGTGTCAAACTAAGAAAAGATGTAAGGAGTTCAACTTATTAGTTATTTAAATAACTCATCTCTTACCAGGCTGCCCATTTTTTTAGACACTACAGCTAAGTAAAAGATTATTTTTCCATAATTACCGTAAAAGCCTTCACAACATAACATTGCAGTATCTTCTGTATTGTATCCTATTTCCAAGTTTAATGACCCTCAAAATCCAAGATTGATTTCGGCTTTACTTTAATCAATACTAATCTCCAAGCTATATTAGACTTTACATTGACCTAAACAAAAAGGTCATTATATGTATATCAGTCAATCTCCAAAACATTTATTAAATTAATTTCAGAGACTACAAAAGGTGTACTGTTACAACTGTTTCTATCTGGGATTTCTATCCATCATCTTTAGTAAGATTTCCATGCAACTGATAATTCACATAATCCCATCATCACTGTAGCGGATTTCTCAAAATGTCTTGACCTGTCCTCTATTAATGTAAGATTAATCTTTTTGTATGTATCTAATTGGAGGAACACCACCACGTTATACAGTTATTGGACTATTAGAATCCAGTCTTACACGTATTAAAGTCAATGGGAGAATACATCTCCCTTCCAGTGACAGAACTGAACTCTTAGAGACTGAGTCTAAAATACTACATTTAGACTTCAAGTCCCCCTGAAAGCAAAGCAGAAGAAGCTTTTTCAATCAAAGGACTTTGACCAGCACATTTTTAAAAGAAGAATCACAGCACCCAGAAGCCTATTTATATAAAGCTCATTTTTGAAAAATACAGACTTCTGATTAGCTTTTTTATGATATTGGCCAATTGCAAAATAGGACTATAAAACCTATACATGCATTAAAGTAGGTGATAACATTATGGCAAAATTGTTACTGACTGATCTGGGGTAGGTTTCTCATCACTTTTATTGTCTTTGCTCAAACAAACAAAACCAAGTCACAAGCTTAGCAATAACACAAAGAAAAGATCAATAAATATAGGATGTCATTCATAATTTTTAAAATTAAAATTAGTAGAGTTCATTTAATGCCTTTTTTGTTCTTGTTACAAAATGTAATTTTGCCTCCCTATGACATTATAGATTTCAGTAGAACTATTTGCATTTCAGACAGAAAACAGAACTTAACTCTTTGCATAGTAAAAACCCCATATTGTAAATTATTTGAGGCAATAATCATGTGTTTATTTTCTTCCTCAGGCAATTTATCCTAAATTAAACAATTTTACAACCTAGCTGAAGTTTTATTAAGCAAAAGTAATACTAAACACTCCATGAAATTTCTGTCCAGAAGTCTTAACATAATAAAAAAACAATGTAACACAATTCATAATATACTTATTTTTGTAAGTTACCCACAGACACTTAAATATAACACTAATGGACTTTCTATACTTGCAAGTTTGACACATCAACAGTATTTGCTTAAAAATTTAACTTCAACCTTTCTACTGCCTTAGGTCTGGGGATGCAGATACCAAAAGACACAGGAGTAGGCAGAATAAAGTGATTAGTAACCAAACAGGAGGAGAAGCTGCTTAAAAAAATAAAAAGAAAACCAAAAAATTGGATAGTAATCAAGAGTGAGGACATAAAAACCCAGAGAGGAGGCAAATAATTTCATAGACATAGTGAGATATTTCAAAGAAATCATCCAAGTTTCCCAACAGTGGATTAAACATGTTTCTTACAGCTATTTCCACACTGGCCAAAGTGAAGATGTCCATGCTTCAAACTCAACCGTCTGATGCCTTTTGGATTTCCCCTTCCATTACACTACAGCCATCATTGATCTTCTAATCCATCAGGGAGAGACGGGGACTAGTATCACTTATCCTGCTCCATTTGGAATCTGTGATATTTAAAATTATCCATGCAAAGTATCTTTCTACTAAATAAAATTGTATCAGAAGGAAACTCATTTCTATCCAAACAGACAAACAAGTAGTCTCACAGTATATGGGTTACCCAAGTATCTGCCAAGTGACAGAGCAGTATTTCCCAAACTTTGTCATCCTGACTTTGTCAACCAGAAAGAGTCCTGCACATGCTCTATGATGGTCACTAATGGATTAATCCAAAAGACATCTCTAAGGAACAACTGAGAGCTAAATAGAAACCTGTGCTATTATGTGAAATGGGAGTAGCTCTGCTGAAGATTCCAGCATGCCACACAAAAGCAAAACAGTATTTTCTTATGCACTACACAAAAAGAGAGAGAGGGGAAAAGAACAAACTTTCCTAAACTTGTCTTCCCTTTTCTTTTAAAATTCTCTGTCATTGTTAGCAGAGTTTCAGCTCCACCAACTATTGCAGATGCTCTCCTTGCTGCCCTTGATATTTTAGGGTGAAAGAAGAATGTTTAAAAACATCTACATTGCCCATTTTTTGATATTCCTTTTATGAAAGGGCTATGATTGGAAACTGTTTTGAACATTACGTGTTTTCAGGGGGAATTTATAAGAGTGTGCCAGGCCACACAGAGAGGGAGCCAGTCCTAAGCACAGACTGAGGAACAAGAGCAGGAGAGATTAATCTCCCACTTCAGGCAGCCTACAGGGCTGCCGAAGGAAAGGCAAAAGAAACAAGAATAGAGAGACAGGCTGCACACAATGCGGCTTTAGCCTGCTAAGGCGCAGACAAGCAGCTTACACTTGACGTAGAAGAGGAGAAGTCACTCGAGACGGGTTAAACATTGGCAAGTGCCAAAAAAGAATGAAGGGTTTCTGAAGGTGCGTTTTAAACAGACTGAAGGAGAACTGGATTGGCATGTCGCATTGCATGACATTTAAAGCACTGACAGAAGCTAAATGCAACCGTTTCCCTGGGCCTACCACTGCTACGCATACAATCCCTTCTGGAAAACAGACAAACTTCATCTCAAAACTTCTGCAGTTTTTCCCCACCTCTCTGCTGCCACTGAGTGTTTCAGAACTCACATGCTCTAACAGTAACATGTTCTCCAAATTTCTGCAAGAAAATTTTATCAGGGGTAGTAGATACTCAGTTGTTCTCATGCCAGCAATGTCCTTTATCACAAGATTCTGCTTCCCTTCTGTTGATCCCCTCCTGAGTTTGCAGATGGAGTCCATATCCTACATAGCTTTCATTTCACTTGGTCAAACAAACCAGGGCCTCCCTTATCTCTCTATGACAAGGTAGGCTTGCTATATATTCAGATCATCCTGTTACCTCTTCTCAGCATCTGGTCCAATTTCAGGTATTTCTTCTTGAAGATGAGTGATCATCATAAGTTATTGTGAGATGACACTAATGTTTTTATTAGATCTTTCAGAACCCTCTCTACTCAGGCACCACAAGGTTAGACTTCGCTTTTGCCATTGCTACGTTACGTTGCCAGTCCAGGTGAATATTTCCCTTATTTCCCTGCTAAGTTTCTATCACAGAACAAATCTGATATACATCATATACTCATATATGAATATGACGACTAATGAATTAATTACCACATCATTCCAAGGCCTCAACTTCATTAGCTTGTGATATGAACATTTTTGCCAAACATACAACAGAGGAGAAAGAGACAACTGTGGAAAGAGAGACTTGGTTTTCATTCATAAACTTTGAGAAAGCTGCTATACATCCACACACCACCAGTCAACCACCTGAAAGTTAAAGTGGATTCTCAAATTTTACAACAGTAATTTTCAACCTGTAATATGCAAATGACTTCCCAGAGGTCTAATATACTTAATTAAGAAAAATGGGCTTACTGACAGCAAGATTTAAATGGAAAAATGATTCCACTGGAAAATTGTTAGTGGTCTGCAAACTGAAATAAAATTGAGAACCACTTCTTGTATTACTTGGGTATCTTCCTTGCATGTGCTAGTTTGAGGACAGGGCACAGTTCTGACAGGCACTCTACGTTTATAAGTAAAACTAACAGCTCAAAGAAGATATTGAATATATTTAGCTCATGAATAGTTCTGCTTCTGGTAGAAAGAGTAACTTTTACATCAGAACAATCCAGAATAGCAAACTGAAATCTGTAATGTATGTGCATATTAGCAGTCTAGCTCATCTTTTCCTGCATCCCCTTCACAACACATTTAATTCTGGTTTCAAACCCTGTCAGGTAAAAGTCACAAGCACATGAGAAAATAAATCAAGAAGCAAGAATGTTTTTCATATTATTAAAGAAACAAATCCCAGGGTATCTCTTACATTACCCACACATTGGCTTTTCACTCTAATGAAATAGAGCTAGAGAAGATAGACTATGCTATGGATAAGAATTTAATACAATTTTGCAGTTGTTAAGACAAAAACTAAAATGCTTTCTCTTACTGATTACATTCTGAATATGTTTTGCAGGCACTGATTATCTATTGATTAAGTGCAACAAAGCAGTGACTTGCACCTTTAGAATTCAGAGCAGTCAGGGAGAGGTAAGTGACAAGGCACTTCACCCCACTCACATTGACCAAGTAGTCACCAAAGGAACACCTACGAACAGAAAGCGTGGGATTTGGCTACTTTAGTTGAATTCATTAATTAGATAAGATTTTTAGTATCAAGTACAAACTAATCATTAGAATTATCCCTTCTCCTCTGACCACATTAACGTTTCAATAGGATCCAAACAAAAACTTTGCTGTTCTCCTGTGGATTTGAAGGGTGGCCTGAGGCAATCCTAGTTCCCTTCCCCCTCACTTCTGGCCTGCTGTGACAAATACACTATGCGCGACTGCTGTAATATATGGTACACGGACATGATATATAGCCTACAGAGTTACTATGTCAGAATATTATCACTTTGTCAGCTTCCCACTACTCCCTCTTGTCCTGAAACGCACAACGTGGGAAGACAAATGAGGCTCCAAGTGCCTACCCGCAGCTGAAACTTCTGGTATGTTGCACTGCCCAGTAAAATAAATTACAAAACACCAGGAATAAAGCGATAGTTGCTAAAGATGCCCTAAATTCCTTAGTTTACAAAGACACATCATCAACAATTTTAAGCCTCATTCCAAGGACAAAAAATCCAGGCAAAGTTGAGCAAGTGCCATCTCACCAGAAAACTTGCATTACTCCAGAGTAGTGCCATAAAACCAATGAAACATCTGATAACTTCAGGTGAGAAAAAGAAACATCTCTACAGTCCTGCTGCATCTCAAGTCAGAAGAGGTCTAACAAAATTAACCAGTCACATAAATCTCAATTTCAAAAAAAAGTCTTAAATTATTATCTAATATCATACCAATGGCATTAAGAGAAACCAAGTCATTCCAAAATAAAGCCAATAGTATGGCCAAAACAGTAACACATGATGGACAACGTGTACCTACAAAATCACCTGCTCCCAAAGCACAGCATGCTGTTCTCAAGCAACTTTGACAAAATTCATGCCCCGCTGTCTTCCAGGTGCCCTCCAAGAGACCTCTCAGAAAAAAAGGCTTTCTCAGTAGGAACTTTGGAAAAGAGGACTAAAGTTAGGAAAAGGCAGGATAGGTTCTGTGACCTACGCATAAGTGGCAAATAATTTTAATATCTTATCCTATGAACAGTAAAACTAAAGGATGACCTGATTGGTTTTCAAAAAGTGGACATTTTTAATGAAGTACAAGAGTCTGTTAAAACAATTTTCTTCAGTGCAGCTCCATCAAACTTAATGCTGATTTATAAATTGCTAAATGTAGCCACATCAGAATTTTAACTGAGAATTACAGATCTCAACCTCTGTGTTACCCATTAAAAAGTGCATACTACACTCAAAACTGCATCCAGAACTATTTTTTTTGGTTGCCATAACACCACAGATTTACATTTCACTTAAGTTATTAAAAGAAAACACCATCAACCTGAACTTAACTTTATGCCAACAGCATTTACTATAAGAGTGATTTTTTTTTTTAAATTATACCTTTTTCTGTACTTTCCTTTTGGTTTTATTAAGAGTGCTCCATGAGAACTCCCAACGTATGGGATATAAGCCTGTTCCCATCCCCTCTGCTCTCTTTTCAGATGCCTTTTCGCTACTCTTGCAGCATCAGCTTCACCAGCCCTGTTACAAAACACCCCGTAACCACGTACGGTAACAGCACCGAGCGCTTCCAGGCACAGAGCTGTACTTCTGCTAGCATATAAAGGGAGCAACTGCAACCCAACTCCTGTAACACGCACAAATGAACCTGACAAATGAGATTATTTTTTTTTACCTAATGTCTTTCAGAAACAGCAATTCTTTGCTTGCACAAAGCAACTTGACAGTTTCACTCCTGAACCGTAGGCTTGGTCGTGTAAAGGCTGGCAAACCCTCTCTTGACGGCTTCTTTGCGCTCAGCCTTTTCTTTGCTTTTTATAGCCATGGCTTCGCGTCATGCTTTTTTGCCTTGCCCCCGCCCCAAGCGCGTAACCGCAGCTGAGCAGCCGCTTCTAA
>NW_009630422.1:0-2110 GCF_000690535.1 Cariama cristata
CCCAACCACAGCCACTCACCCTGAGCCCACCAGCTGGAAACACATCCAGGAGTGCAAAGGAGGCACTGAAGGTTTGTTCCTTCACCCATGAGAAATCCTGGCAGGGAGCTGGCTACAAGGCTCAATGCCCAAAGGCAGCCGGACAGAGGGAAAAGAGAGAAGAGGAAAGCAGGAGGAAGGACAGAGGGAGGTAGAGAGTTGTGAGGCAGAGAGCAGAAAATGGGATAGTGGGAACAAGGGAGGGACAGGGATCCACACCAGGGTGTCGAGAGAGAGAATTTGAGTGCAGCGAAGAGGAGGACGATGGGGAGATGGAGCACAAGAACCACAGGAACAGCGAGATGGAGCAATAAATGAGAGAGGGAGGAAGCGGGGAAGGAGATGGAAGGGACCGAGCAGGACAACAGGAACAGCAGAGAGGGACAGAGCGATGGAGGCAGTGGATTTTGCAACAAGGAACTGGATAGAGCGAGAAGCAGGAAAAGGGGACAGGCATAGAAATTTAAAAGCGAGAAACACAGGCAAGAATTAAAAATTAGAGAATGTAAGATGGATGGAGTGAGAAATAGAAAGGGAACAGGACAGGGAGGCAGGAAATTTTTTTACATTGTCAAAGAGCTATGTAGAGGGAGATTCAAAAGAAAATAAAAAGCAACAGCCTCCAGGAAAAACACAAAAGAAAAAAATGGGACAGGGAACTAGATAAATGGGAGACATAGGAATGAAATTTTAAAAGCAACATGGTACACGACAGGAAAGAGTTAAAAACAAGGGAAAGGGAACTAGATAAGAAGATTTAAAAGGCACCAGGGTAAGGAAAATGGAAAAACAATTAAAAATATGAAGAGCAAACTGGATAAAAGATGAGAAAGAAAGATTCAAAAGTGACCGGTTACGTAACAGACAGGAAAGAATTTAAAAAGAGAGAGATAGGGAGCTTGTTAAAAGTAGATATACAAGGAAGTTTGAAAATGCAAAGAGGTGCAGGACAGTCAGTAGAGAACGAAAAATGGGACAGCAGACGAGGTTACTAGTACATATATAGAAACCAAATTTTAAAAGCCAAGGGATTAAGAGAGGGGAAAAATGAAAAAATACAGTGATCTAAATAGAGACATACAAGGAGAACTTATAAAGTGAAGCACAGGCTGCAGGACACACTGGAAAGAATGAACAAATAAATGCATTGGCTGGGATAAAATTAGACATAGAAAAACTAAAAAGCCAAATGTACTGGGAAAGACAAGAAAAAACAAAGAAATGGTGACAGAGGGACACATGCAAAGTAAATTTAAAAAGCAACGGCATATACAACAGACAAAACTATTGAAAAAGAAGGATAGGGAGCTTGATCAAAGCAACTAGGTAGAGGACAAACAGGAAAACATTAAAAAGCAGAAAGAGAAAAGTAGACAGAGAAACAAAATTTTTCAAGCCAAGGGTCTAAGAGAGGAAGGAATCAAAATGTAGAAACAACTAAATAAATGAAGACAGAAATTGTAAATAGTGACTGCATTAAGGAAAGACAAGAAATAATTTTTAAAATTAAGACAGTGAAATAAACACAGAATGGGATAAAAGCTAGATAGAAAATTTTAAAAGCAATGGGGTTTAAGGAAATGAGGAAAAAAATTTAAAATAGCAATGGTGAACTAAAATAGAGAAGAAACTTTAAAAGTGAGGCCACTAAGGAAAGACAAGAAATTGCTAAAAGAAAAGACAGCAAAGTAAAGACAGTGAATGGGATAAAAGTAGAAAATTTAAAAAGCGATGAGGATTCAGGAAATGGTCAGAGCTAAATCCAGTTGGCGGCTGGTCACTAGTGGTGTTCCCCAGGACTCAGTTTTGGGGCAAGGGGATTGAGGGGCACCCTTAACAAATTGGCAGATAACACCAAGCTGGGTGGGAGTGTTGGTCTGCTGCAGGGTAGGAAGGCTCTACAGAGGGGTCTGGACAGGCTGGGTCAACGGGCTGAGACCAAGGGCATGAGATTCAACAGGGCCAAGAACCAGGTCCTGCACTTTGGCCACCAAAACCCCATGCAGTGTTACAGGCTTAGGGATGAGTGGTGAGAAAGTGCTTCAGCGGAAAAAGACCTGGGGGTGTTGGT
>NW_009630423.1:0-5888 GCF_000690535.1 Cariama cristata
GATTCTATGACTCTATGATTCTATGATTACTGTTTAGTAGAAGACTGCATACTAGAAATTCAAACCATTAGATAGTCCATATCTCTAGTACGCAGTGGAAGAAGAATACAAAAGAATGAAAAAGAAAGAAAATAACAAAGAGGATAAGTAGGTGAAAGACAGAAAACAGCAAGAGGAAAATAGGGAAAAAGAAACATTCTGTAAGACAAACCTTTAGAAAAATATATGGAAAGAGAGAGCAAAGTAGTTCCCTATATGTAGTCCAAAACACATTACTGTGCTCTCCTCCTGCCTTTAGGATGCAAGACTGGTTAAGGGATGAGGAACTTAGGAAGCTCTGGAAGCTATCTTTGTATAACGGAAAACCTGGTGAAACCATTTGAGAAAGGAGGCCAGAAGGGTCAAACAATACCGGAGGGAGCCTAGAGTAGTTGTGTGGGAATCCTTTTCAGAAACTTTATGTCACCTTGCAATGCAAAGGATGAAAATTTACCTGCCCCTTTGTGAAAGATATTGTTTAAATATAATGTATTTTGGCAGTGAAACAAAAATCAGACTTCCTGTGGGACTCCTAGTCTTTATCAGTTCACTAGAATGATAAAGCTTTATGCTCCAGCCAGATACACAGTGAAATGACAGCACAGTCACTCTAAGAAGAGAGCATTCTGTACCAGTGGGAAAGTAACTGAAGGGCAGAGTAATAAATCTGATTTATTTTCCCAAATAATTTATTTGTATAACTGTACTCTTGCATAATAATGTGAAGGAGAGATGAAAATGTGACAGTAGGGCTCTGTTTAATGAAACAGGTTAAGAAGAGAACAGTCCAAGACACTAACCAAATTATATCTCTACATTAAAATTATGAACGGAAGCTGACCAAAGCAGCTACTAGGACTTCATCACATGGTGTTTTTGTTTGTTTTGTTTTGTTTAGTTTTGTTTTTAATTTTAAGTTTTAGTGGAGTTTGAAGAAACCTGCCTGCCAGTGGATATTTTTTAGTTCCTTAGCAGCACAACTTTGAGATATTTTTCTATGAATTACTCTACCTTGAAATAAAACATCTGGTCTCATAGAAATTTCAACATGGTTTAGTTTTTCAATCAGTACAAAACACATTCACCAGTGTAGCACTGTTGGGTTTTTGTGTGTCAGCCTCTTAGAAGAATTCACTCTCTGTCTCCATAAGGCCTGAAATGCAGACAGCTCATCTGGGAGGCAAATACGGTTTTACTTCACCTTTATCTCCCACAGCTGTGAAAGCTGACAGTTTCTAAAGCATTCAAATTGAGAATTCAGAATATCCTCAGAATAGCTCAGTTGTTTCACACCAGTGTTTCCTTCACTTGTTCCTGTCTTTCTCTTGAATCTCTCTTTTTCATTAATGATAGTAGGATCAGCCTTATCCCTATGTATATAGTTGGATATATCCTCTGTATTTACTACAATGATTGTTTGTGTGGGTGTAAAGAATTATCTTTAAACTAAAAGTTCAGTTTTATTTAAGTGACTGAGTCCTGAAACATCCTAAGAAACGTTCTAGTACCCAGTAATCATGAATAAGCCTTTAAAGACTGGATTAGTTTCAAATGCTATTTGCTCTACTGCCAAAAATCACATTTTAAAATGTCTACACTTAGCCTTTATCTCACACACAGATATCTCTGGAGCTGTGCAAGGTGTTACTTCTTATTTAACTGAAAACTGGCATTTCAAAATTTGTTCTTGTTCCAAACCAAATAAAGACTTATTTTTCTGATCATTTCCCATGAAATAGATTTTGTTTAAAATATCAGCAAATTTTCAAATTTAAATTTTGTTCTAGAAAGACAAAATGTTTTCTTCCTTTGATTGTATAATTTAACAGTATTTCATGGCATAGTAGGTTACTATTATGCACTATTAATGCTTTATATCAGCATATGTCACATAATTCATAGATTCATATAATATCCTGAATTGGAAGGGACTCACGAGGATCCTTGAGACCAAATCCTGACCCCGCACAGGGCAACCTAAAAGTTAAACCATGTATCTAAGAGCATTCTCCAAACACTTCCTGAAGACCAACAGGCTTATATCTATGACCACTTCCCCAAGGAGCTTGTTGCAGTGCTTGGCCACCCTCTCAGTGAAGATCTTTTTCCTAACATCTTATCTGAACTTTCCCTGACATAGCTCTAGGCCATTCCCTTTCGTCCTATCACCAGATATCAGAGAGAAGATGTTAGCATCTCAATCCCCGCTTCTTCTCATGAGGAAGCTGCAGATAGCAATGTCTCCCCTTAGTCTCCTCTTCTCTAGGCTGAACAAACCTATTATGCTAAGCTGCTTCTCAGAAGCCATGCCCTCTAGTCTTTTCATCATTTTTGCTGCCTTCCTTTGGACACATTCTAATATTTTTATATCCTTGTATTGTGGATTACAAAACTGCACACAGAACTCAAGGTGAGACCGCATCAGTGTTGAGTGCAGTGGGACAATCACTTTTTTTGACCAGTTAGCTATACTGTGCTTAATGCACCCCAGGATATGATAGTTGCCATGCTTCAATTTTAGCAGTTAGTATTTTTAATTTTCATGGAAAAATACATATCATTGACACAAAAGATGAGGTTCATCTCAACTAAATTTAGTTGCCTAAAAATTAGACATTTCATCTAAGTCAACTAGTCTTTAAAGTCAGTAGACAGAAATAGGCATCTCCAAATGAAAGTTCTTTTCAAACATTTGTCACCATCCTATCATGTACCTGTTTAAACCCTCACTGCCAACAGAAGATGACTTACAGTTCTCATATTCTATTGTTGCTTGTCCTTTCTAAGACACTGCCACCTCTCCTGCAATTATATAAATATTGATATGCTCTCACAGTTAATTAGGTTAAAATTGACCCAGGAGAAAAATAAAGTGGTATTTCTACTATAAATAGTTGAGGAAATAGCTCTAAGTTTAGTGTAAAAGAAACAGAAGAACAAAGGTAATATTTGCACAGATTTTGTGTATATCATCATTCATATATAAATGATAAAAATTGTAACAAATGAACTTGAATAATTTGCATGTGAATAAATTTTTTTAATTTTTGTTATCCACAGATGCTGTAATATGAAGAAGATTCACAAAATTGCCAATATACAAATGCTACTGGCAATATTCTCTGCAAATTAGGCCTCATTCATGCTTGTTTAAAATATGATTTGGTTCCAGATTTTTATATCTCACAAGAAATTACCTTATAATTCAGAAATGTGGCATAAAATTGTTAAAATATAAGTAGAAATTAATTTGTATTTTTACTAAGAAACATAGAGCATTTAAAACCGTGGTTAGAAATATTTCTTTAAAAAAAGCATTGTAGATTGTATCAATTACAAAGAACAAGGCATTCAGAAAACTATGACCCTGACTCTTAAAATGTTTTACAGTAACACATAAAACATGGCTTGTCATATAAGTTCCAAAACTTAATTAGCCTTTAACACATTGTTTTCTTTTAAAATATCCTTCTTAATTATCCATGGCAGTGAAGCAGACTATGTTTCTTGGATAAAAGTGCATTGGCTCATTAATTTTTCCTTTTCAGTTACATATAAACATCAGCTATGATGAACAGGAAAGCATTTTTTTTAATTATTATTTTTTGCCTATATTAGATAGACAAAGTTTGGGATCCTGAGGGAATGCAAATGTTATTTAAAGATTATAGTTGAGATTGTAATATTCGTATGAAATATTAAGAAAAAATAAATTAGACACCATATGCAATCACTTATTTCTGAATTTTATGTTCAATTAATTCCTGTTAGTATTTTTGACGGTGTTAGCTGCTACCTTAAGTCGTATTTGCTTAGGTTTTCCTAAAACATTGATAATAGAAACAACTATCCAGTATTATTTAAAAAAAATTAGGACATATAAGAAAAAAATCTACTTTTTTACTGTTTCTTCATTTGAAAAATTAATAAGATAAATAGAATTAATTATTCAGAAGATAGTATGTTTAGAAGTTTTCTCCTTCTCTCTCATTTAGTCTTAGAACCACAATAGCCGTCACATGTCACAGAATCATAGAATCATAGTATTGCTTAGGTTGGAAAAGATCTTTGAGATCATTGAGTCCAACCATTAACCTAACACTCCTAAGTCCACCACTAAACCATGCCCCTGAGCACCTCATCAACACATCTTTTAAATACCTCAAGGGATCATGACTGGGGAGCCTGTTCCAATGTTTGAGAACCCTTTCGATGGAGAAATTTTTCCTGTTATCCAATCTAAACCTCCCCTGGTGCAACATGAGGCCATTTCCTCTTCTCCTATCACTGGTTACTTGGGAGAAGAGACCTATCCCCACCCTTCTACAACCTCCTTTCGAGTAGGTGTAGAGGGCAATAAAGTCTCCCCTCAGCCTCCTTTTCTCCAGGCTAAACAACCCCTGATCCCTCAACCGCTCCTCATAAGACTTGTTCTCCAGGTCCTTCACCAGCTTCGTTGCTCTTCTTTGGACACACTCCAACACCTCAATGTCTTTCTCGTAGTGAGGGGCCCAAAACTGAACACAGTATTCAAGGTGCAGCCTCACCAGTGCCAAGTAAAGGCGGGCAATCACTTTCCTAGTCCTGCTGGCCACATTATTTCTGATGCAAGCCAGGATGTTATTGGACTTCTTGGCCACCTGGACACATTGCTGGCTCATGTTCAGCTGGCTGTTGACCAACACACCCAGGTCCTTTTCCACTGGGCAACTTTCCAGGCACTTTTCCCCAGGGCTGTAGCGTTGCAAGGGGTTGTTGTGACCCAAGTGGAGGACTCGGCACTTGACCCTGTTGAATCTGATACAAATGGCCTCAGCCCATCCACCCAGCCTGTCCAGATCCCTCTGTAGAGCCTTCCTACCTCTCAAGCAAATCAACACTCCCACTCATCTTGGTGTCATCGCTTAACTTACTGGGGATGCAGTCGATTCCCTCATCCAGATCAGTGATAAAGATGTTAACCAGAACTGGCCTCAAAATCGAGCCCTGGGGAACACCATTTTTCATCGACCACCAACTGGATTTAATTCCATTCACCACAAATCTTTGGGCCCAGTCATCCAACCAGTTTTTGACTCAGCGAAGAGTACGTCCATCCAAGCCATAAGTAGTCAGTTTCTCCAGGAGAATGCTGTGGGAAACAGTGTCAAAGGCTTTACTGAAGTCTAGATAGACAACATCCACAGCCTTTCCCTCATCCACTAAGCGGGTCACCTTGTGACAGAAGGAGATCAGGTTAGTCAAGCACGACCTGCCTTTCATAAGCTCATGCTGACTGGGCCAGATCACCTGATTGTCCTGTACGTGCCACATGATGGCACTCAAGATGATCTTCTCCATAACCTTCCACAGCACCGAGGTCAGACTGATAGGTCTGTAGTTGCCCAGATCCTCCTTCTGACACTTCTTGTGGACGGGCATCACATTTTCTAACTTCAGGTCAACTGGGACCTCCCCAGTCAGCCAGAGCTGCTGATAAGTGATTGAAAGTGGCTTGGGGAGCATTTCCAGCAGCTCCTTCAGTACCCATCGGTGGATCCCATCCAGCCCCACAGACTTGTATGTGTCTAAGTGGTGTAGCAGGTCACTAACCATTTCCCCTTGGATTATGGGGGCCACATTCTGTCCCTATTCCTGTCTTCCAGCTCAGGGGGCTGAGTGCCCAGAGAACAACTGGTCTTACTATTAAAGACTGAGGCAAAGAAGGCATTAAGTACCTCAGCCTTTGTCATTATGTTTCCCCTCATATCCCATAAAGGATGGAGATTCTCCTTAGCTCTCCTTTTGTTACTAACATATTTATAGAAAAAATTTTTGTTGTCTTTTACGGCAGTTGCCAGATTAAGTTC
>NW_009630424.1:0-13385 GCF_000690535.1 Cariama cristata
AGAACAATTCGTTGAGAAATCCTCTTGCGCCCAGCCTTTGAGTGACTTATCCAGCCTGGACCCTCACGGGGATTTTAGCACCAGTCCTTCGTCCCTCTGCACCGAACCCCTCATCCCCACCACCCCCATCATCCCCAGCGAGGAGATGGCCAAAATCTCCTGCAGCCTGGAGACCAAAGAGCTCTGGGACAAGTTTCACGAACTGGGTACCGAGATGATCATCACCAAATCCGGGAGGTAAGGCTGGGCGACCCCGGGGTCTCACTTTCTAAAAGTAGCTTGGAAAAGAAGGCAAAACAAATAGTAATAATAATAATAAAAAACAATTCCAAAAACCCACCAGTTTTTATGTTGGGAGAGCAGCACGGATGGGCTAAGGGGAGGAGGAGGAGGAGGAGGATGAAGCCCTTTAATCGCCTCTGGTCCCGTCGGCTGGGCAGAACTGTTATTTCCCTAAAAATTTGGTCTGTGGCTAAAAGCTCCTCGGTGCGGGGCGGTGATTTTGCGGGGCTGGGTTGGTCCCGACACGGGGTGATGCGGGGTGCTGGGGCAGTAAATTCCGTCAGTAATTCGTTGGGTTTGCTTTTCTTTCGGTTGCCAAAAAAAAAAATAATAATTGTGCAAAAGAAGCCCAGGCTTTTCTCGTCACCTCCAGCCGTGCGGCTTTTTCAGTAGAGCTCTGGTTGTTAATGTAGTTCCCTGACGATTTTTTGTTTGTTTGTTTCTAACTGGCGAGATCTACCAGTATGTGTCTTTTAATAATAATATTAATTTTTAAAGTACGTGTGAAACCTGCAATTTGAAGTTCAAAATTTGAAACTGTTTAAAGTTTTATTTTACTTCGTTTCTGGTCTGCGGCAAAACCTTATATTTTAAAGTTGCGTTTTGTTAAAACTGAAGTGAAGAAAGGAAAGTTTAGTTTTGAAATTTCCTCTCTGAAATATTGTGAGCAGGCTTAAAAGAACACGCATCTAGAATATGTGAAAATGTTAACGGACATAATTTCTGCAATATTTCCCTAACACTTGTATGGATCCCACAAAAAAAAGCGCCCGTGTTTCTAAGGACCTTACGTACGACTATTTTCTGAAATTGTTGCCTACTTTTAACTAACAGGCAAAAAGTACATTTCTCCGTTACTTTCTCACTGTTATCATTTTTTTTCTTTTTGCTTCTAAAAAATCATTCTGATTTCAAGCTGCGCTTTCTGTGCATATTAGAGACACGGGATTTAACTTCTATCATGCTAAAGCAGAATCAATAGATGCCTTAATTTTAAATTTTTTTTGGGTGGTTTAAATATAAGTCTTACTTTTAGCAGCTTTTCAGAAGCTCTCTTGTTTCTGCTCTCCATCCACGTATTTATTTTCTGATTTGCCTTGATTTCAGGAGAATGTTTCCTACCATCAGGGTTTCCTTCTCGGGAGTGGATCCCGAAGCCAAGTACATTGTGTTAATGGATATCGTTCCTGTGGACAATAAAAGATATCGATACGCCTACCACAGGTCCTCCTGGTTAGTGGCTGGGAAAGCTGACCCTCCGCTCCCTGCAAGGTTTGTAGATTTTACTGCTGCTTTTTCTTTTAATTTGCTCTACTTTTTTTTTTTCTTCTTTTTTCCCCCCTTCTTCACGAAATAATTGCTATTAATCTTTCCATGATGTTTGCAAACAGTGCTCTGAGATCTTGAGTCCATGCTCAACAAAGTTGATTCCAAAACTCTGATTTCTGTGGGGCAGAATTGGGCCTCAAATTTCTACTTGAAGGTTTGGTTTATACTGAATGTTCCAAGGCATGCAGGATTTGGCTATGTGTGTATATATATATTTTTAGTGAACTTTGCCTCAATTTAGATAAGAAAGCTTTAAAAAAAGTAAAACCAATTGTTTTTTTCTCTTGGGTTTGCCCCCCCTGGTATTTGACCTTATAATTTAAAGCAGTCCAAGCACCACTAGACAAGTCCGAGTAGAAATGCTACATTACAGTTCAGTGGTGTTTATGCTTGAAATGATATTATTTCTTGATAAAATATCCAGCGTTTGCTAATGAATGATTTTATTCTTGCTGTTAGTCATCTCTTAGATAGCAGGCAAAGTATGGATCAGTTCTACAGCAGAGATTTATTTTTTTTGTTAAGAAATCATAACGCTTTTCTGAGATGTTAGGAAAAAACCAAGTAAATTCCCACCCTCTTCTATACAGAAACACAATGCTGTAGAAAACAAATTTCCAAAATCATTCCGTTAATGTAATTAACGAGTGACCCCTTTTTCAGCGTGGGGAAACTGAGGCTGCAGCAGTAGGCTGTACGGTTGGAGGGCCATTCAGGGGAGCTCCGCACTTCGTCCTACCCAGCCCCACGCTTCAGCCCGTCCTTCAGCCCCCCAGCCCGGCCGGACTGAAGCACATGTCGAACGGCTTTGCTGAGTCAGAGCCAGAGATATGGAAATAACGTGGATGCCTCTCTGGCTTCAAAGAAACTTCTCATGGAGGGCTCTGGGCAGGCACACAGATCCGCTCCAGGTGGCTTAGCCCGGGGTTAAGAACTTGCTTATTACAGAGACAAAAATTAGAAGTGAAACACAAGAAATGGAAGCACTTTTTTTGGGGGGGTGTGTATAGGGACCAAATCCTGCGCACTTTCCTCATATAAATAGTTCAACTGAAATCTTGTTGACTGCTGATCTCTGGAAGGCGGCTCAGGGGAGTAAACAAACACAAAGCGCATGCAGAGAAGCTGTGATTAAAGACAGCAACCTAGGAGTTATGTCGGCTTTGTTTTCATGGCCAAAAACTCCTTCTTGCAATGTGGTTAACGTCTGAGGGCTTCATTTGACGTATTGTAATGGGCACTGATCAAAACCCAAAGGAAAAACACGGATCCTGCTCCAAAGGAGGCAGCATCAAAAGAAGAAATAAGGGAAGGAGGGAAAGAAAAAACTCCCCTTCTTATTTTTCTGTTCAAGTGCCTTTTGGGATTCCTTTAAATAGCCTGCTAATTCACACTCTGTCTGCCATAGACTAGCTCAACGAGGAAATACGAGAATATAAGACAAAGGATTGATCCTTTGGAATAATCAGCAAGTGCCCTACGGAGTGTTTTAGAGCTGGGGTCAAACCTTCTCGGAGTTCAGTATTTATTATCGTCGTACTGCGGTAGCTCTTTGAGGTTCCCATCAGATCACTGCCCCTGGGTGCAAATGTTTATCCGTGCTGTTTCATTTTCGGGCTGTTTTGCCCCTATGTGCAAAATCCTGTTTCACTTTCAGGATGCTTAGCCGAAAGACCATTGATCATAGCGCAGGCACAGATTGCTTTTTCTTTGTATGAACGGTGCTTACATATACATGGATGCAGTTTCTCCTTCTTGTGCTCCCGTTTGGTGAGAAAAAGGATCTCGAGAGGTTCGGCGTGCCGATGTTTGTATTACTAGTGCTTTTTCTGGAGTGGTAATGCCTCTTTTGAGGCAGGAGGCCTCAGTCTTGCTCGAACAGATTAAAAGCAGTACTCCTCCCGTCTTGGAATGGGTTTGGTCCTGCTCCAGCTACAGGAGCCCTTAATGAAGTTGTGATTTCTTGTCCTCCAAACACACGGTTTTAGCTTTCCTCACTCGAGGAGTGTCAGCGAGGGCCGTACGTGTGCTTGGTGTCCGGGTGCTGGTACCAAGGTGCTCAGTCCCCGTCCATATCACTGCCTGCATCCGCAGAGGCACGACGGCATCAGGGGAATTATTCCGGAGTCAGGTTGTGCACGGGTGTAGGGCTCTGCAGGATCAAACCCCTTAGGTGTTTTGCTCTTTCCATTACAAAAATAACTTTCAACGCTAAGAGAGTTTGGTTTGGTTTGATTTTTTTCCAAATTAATAAGTATTTTGTAATTCTGTTTGAAAGATTAGCCCTTCAGGGAACTTTCTATAAAAACCAGTTTTATCTCTGTCTTCCTGCTGTCAACGTTTAAGACAAGTTTATGTTGCAACGAACACTTAAATAAAAATACTTTTCAGACAGTCTTTTGTAAATCTTCTACAGTGCTATCTGGGGATAGAATTCCTCTGTGATATTTTGTTTGTTCTTCCAAATTGCTCAGGCTGTGTGAAGCATCAGTTTAAGTTTCAGCATGTACCTTTATTTGCTCTTCTTCCTTTTTCACCTCCTTTCTTCCACTCAAGTCTGCTTTTTTTTTTTTTAACTGTATTTGGCTACAATCATTTGTTTAATGAAGTTACAGTGTTTATATGCTTACAGAGAAGTTTATGTAGGAAACTTTTAAAAGGTATTGTATTTTGCAAATTATTTGAGACATTAAGGTAACTAAAAGCAGCGTGTATAGGGCTTATAGGACCAGACCAACTGTTAAACTTAATAGGAGAGCAGTGTCACATTCCAAAATACGCAAGAAGGAAGCAGTACCCAAACCTTGCATATATATCATGAAACATTATATACCGTGGAGCAAAATTCACATCCAAATATGGCTCCTAAAGCCTTTGTGAATTGAAGCGAGCAGCCCCTCGCATCTGGCCGGCCCCAGGCAGCAAAGCCCACACAAACTTTTGCTGGGCTGGAATGTGCACGCTCCTCTCTCCAACTCGTGCACGCTCGCCGTCTTTGTCGACGACTTCTGCTTCAGCGGATGATACGTCTGGTTTTCAACCCTCTTCTCCGAGGCGTACAAGCTCAGGCTGTAGGAGAAGTGTGAGGATAGGTGTAGTTCATCAGGTGGAACCACGTCTTGCAGTGGGATCGATGGTGTGTAGTAAACCAGTAAAGAAAAGCCAAGCCTATTAATTCCTTTACGTAACCGATATTCAGGTTCCCACCTTTCACTGACTTTCCCGTTAGGGCTTTGCTAAAGCCCAGGCACTTTGTAGATTGAAAGCGGTGCCAAGCATTAACCGCCTACGGTGTAAAACAATTGGGTTCAACTTTTAGACACGTGAAGATCTTTACTTATTCCCTAGTGCATATTTGAAATAATTCAAGTTTTTTGGTCCCAATTAGCCAAACCTTGCTGAGCCTGACACTCTGTGATCACAGTAAACATTATTAGCTATCCAGACATTCAAAATTAGGAGTCGGGCTCCAAAAAAAAAAAAAAAAATCACAAGACTGGCTGAAAAGTTGCAGGACATGTTTGAGACTTTGTTTTGCCTTCTCTAATTCAGGGTTCTGAATTGAAATTTTCAGTTTTTTACAGGAGGGCAAAGTTAATTTTCATGAGAGGTAAAATTCTTTTGACATGGGGGTTTCCAGGTCTTGGGTTTTCAGGTCCATCGTAGTTTTTCATGGGCCTTGCAGTGCAATCCACAGAGTCGATAGCAGTGAGGATGCCTCTATGCTAGGAATATTTTACTGTGATAGGAACCCTGGCTCAGCATCCCTCCCGTGGCCACAGCTATACCAGCCGAGCTGTGCCTCAGCTCAGCCTAAGGAAAACATCCTGCACATTTGAAGCGAGCTGTGCCAGTAAAACTTTCATTTCGTGGTGTCTTGGGGATTCTGCTGGCAAAAACAGCGAGTGCAGGATCAAATCTCCTTCCACTTTGAGCAACAGAGCTGTGCTCCCCGCAGTCTTTAGTAGGGGCATTCCTCGATCAGGGATCAGCGTAGTCTGTCGGAGAGTTACGCCCCACCGTTTAGTGGTTTTTCCATTCTCCTCCTGCCTAACCAAAATCGTAGCTCAACAACAACAACTGTTTATCTTTCTAACCTGGCATCTCGGCACTGCCCCACCCGTCTGATGGAAGAAATCCATCCGTATGGCCAAAGCCATCACCCAAAACCGCAAGTCAGGACCTCAGCAAGTGATACCAACACCGACAGAAGAACAGGTCCAGTTTGCACGAGGTGAAGGTCTAGTTCAGCTCTCAATTCACTATTGCAAAAGAACATTTGAATTAAATAATTGTCAGCAGTGCATTATTTCTATAAAATCATTGCTTTTAAATAGCTTGGCACACTTTTAATTAGCCCAGTCACAATGTATATATCATTGTATCTACATGTCTTCTGTGCTTCCTTTTCTTCTGCTTCATTTCCCAAGTGGTGGATTGTTAATTACAGAGCTGCAATTAATTTTTCATGTCAGACCACTGTGCTGGACTGCAGCCTTCAACATCTTATAAACAGACGTCACCACAGCTAACGTGTGATCGAGTGCAGGTTAAAATCATTATCACGGCCTAATGTTACATATAAAGAAAAATGCATTTTTATCTACATTCCCCCATTATCTCTCTAATGACACCATGTTTTTTCTCTCAGAGCTGTAGTCATTGTTATTTTAAGTGCTTGTTAGTACAGCTGTGGGGAAAGACATGATCAATTTTTCATTTGGGAAAAGACACAACAGCGAACGTTAGTTAATGTCTCCGTTTTAGATAACTAGATAAAATAATAGGTATGGTTAGAGAGCAAGCTAGCAGTCGGACATGGGATTCTTCATTACGTTCCAGTGAATTAAACAACTCATCTGCTTTACTGTCTTTCATTAATGGTCGTATTTCAGGCATTCATTAATTGGGGGAGATTGTGTCTCGTTCGAGTAGCAGGTCTGTATTACCCTAAGCTCTCAGGAAATCCCTGTCCGTGAAACCACCGCATATCCCACGAGCAAGATACTACGGGCTTTTTAATTTCATACAGAGGTGGTGCCCACGCACAAGCCAAGAGGTGAGATTTTTTATTTGTTTTATTTTTTTTTTATGAGCAGGCTTTTCCCCCTGTGTTTTTTAGGTTGTATGTGCACCCTGACTCCCCGTTCACGGGAGAGCAGCTGCTGAAGCAGATGGTGTCCTTCGAAAAAGTCAAACTCACCAACAATGAGCTGGATCAGCACGGCCACGTGAGTAGCTCTCCTGGGGGGGAAGGGTAGAGGAACGGCCATTAGGGAATCGCTCCTTGGGCCACAGGGAGAGAGACTGCAATGGGGAAAGGCTGCCGGGGTCCCCGCGTTACACCTCTCTTGGCCAGCCCCTCATAGCACAGCGGAGAAAGATGCTGCGTGAAGCTTAAACATGTTGGGTTTTAATCTCTGTTGATGAGGAGCAGGTGACTTTAGAAATCAGGTTTTTTTACCTTTCATGAGGTAGAGACCCAGGTCAAAGCAAGCATTCAAATTATGCTCCTACTGCTGTCAGAGGCAGAACATCCCTCGGTGACAAGTTCAGGGTGGAGTTGAACATCATGACGAGGGCGGGAAGGGAGGCAGGTGAGCTTTGTGTCGTGCTTCTGCCTGCGTTTTGCTGTGACTTGGCAGTGTGCTCCGCCACGTGCGCTGGCTGGCAAGCTCCCACGCTTTCCCATGTGTGCGTGGAAGCTCCCTCTCGTTACAGGCAACTGGTAGGGTTGGGTCCATCAACAGGAGCTCTTTTACTTCCAGGCTCATCACAGCATGGGCACCGAGTCAGCAGAAAATACTGATGTGACACCAAAACAAGGGCTATCGAATTATAAAAAAATAAGTGTGCCTCAGTTGCCCTTGAAATAACTGTGGGCTACCTGCAAGTCTAGGTGCCACAGGGTGGGCTTGGACCTCTAAAGGAGACAGGACCCAGCTCTGATCAGCACCAGTTTGTTATCACAAGCCCTGAGGCTGGAAGCTGGTCAATAGGATGCAGAGCTGCTGACCACGAGCTCCCGCTGTGCTCCATCAGCAGGGACAACTCCTTTAGCTACCTGACTGTCTAATGGTAGGTGATAAGAAAAAAGTGTTGCCCAGCCTGTTCCCTCCTCAAAAGTGCCTGTAAAGTGCGAGAAGGGCTTGGTAGTGCCTTCAAATTGCAAAGAAAGAGCTAAAAGTGTTGCCTCTGGGCTCGGTGGTCCCCCAGGGGAAGGCTGAAGGAGCAGGGGGATGGATCTGAAAGGGTTGTTGGCTGAGAAGGGGGCAGTTAAGAAGAATGAGTAAATGAGGTTTTGGGAAGAGAGGAGTGATTTTGAACTCCGATCCATGTGTAGGGGTAACTAACCTGTAAAGCTGAATAATTGTGGCATACACGGTATCAGAAATCCCTCCCTTGGTGTCATATTTATTGCCTTTTTGGACTGTGTGAGACAGGGGCCGTTTGTCTGAGCTGTGTTCTGTGCAAATGCTTCTCATCCGAAAGAGAGTTTTTATTCCTTTCAAGACCTAAGAATTGAATCACAGCCATGAGGATTTAAAATACACCCTGGAAACAACAACAACAAAAGTAGTTAAAAAAAAAAACCCAAACAAACAAAAGCAAGCCCAGATAGATGCCTCTGTGTTGTTCTTTTGTAAAGATCCATCTGTGGGTATATTTTTATTGAATCCGGTTCCCATCGTTGTTCCCTTCCTGACTAGCGGAGAACGTCTTCCACCCCCCCCTTTTATTTCATAATCTGTAGAAGGGCAAAGCTGAAGATTTGTGGGCTCTATCACCGAGTGATGATAGAGCAGTATATGTGTGCATTTAAAAAGAAGCATTTTTCATCGTAACAGGGGCCATGTGTGCCTCTAATAAAGGACTCGCAGCAGTATATTGCAAACTAGTTAGGAGCCGCGCAGTTCCCAGAAGCCCAGATGAGGATAAAAAAGAAGTAGGTCTGAGAAGCTGTCGGGAACAGAGACATGTGACAGAGCAAGAAGATTTAATCATCTCAAATACAGGCAGTGGGAGAAAATGATCCGTAGCACTTGAGATGCGGCTTCCCGATTAACTTCCCGAAGAAGTGGCAGAGGTGGATCCCGTTCTTTATGCGAAGGCTTTGGACCGCCGAAGTTAATGGAAAGTTTTACGTGTGCAGTTAAGAATAAGCCCCGAAGGCTCAATGTCCTGTCCAGATTTGCGTGACAGGTGTTACGCCTTTGCGGAGTGCTCCTTTTTTACTATTTTGTGGTTTTTTTATGTTCCAAATTAGGGTGTCGGGGTTTATGTGCTGCCTTATTGACGCTATGTAAATACCATCAGTGGATGCTCAGTAGAATTAAGGAAGAAATTCATTCTCTGGAGCCTTGAAGGAAGGCTCACGGTGCTATGGGCACTGGCATTTCTGAGCTCCCGTGTACGAAGAGAAGGGAAGAATTGAAATGCCTCCTGAAACCTCTCTCTTCAGTTTGAGAGCGCCTTTTTTTCACCGACGAGATCTTTTTAACTGACCTGCTAAAATCTTAATTATGTTTGACAAGGCGTGTTGTTTCCTGAGGAAGTTTTAATGACCTAAAAGACACCTTTAAATACTAGTTATAGGCAGAGAAGCTGGATCCAACCTGATGCCAGTTTGTTCTAGTTGCTTAATTTCTCCATCCTCCAGAACACAGTTGTGGTTGTTAAGGTAATTGTGGTGTTTTATTTGTAGGGTGGTTCGTTTCCTGAAAAAGAATCTGAAGAGAAGAGAGGCATTTGTTTGTTCTAGCATTTGTTTGTTTTCTCTTATTCCGAGACTTTTGGAGTTGGCAAGCATCTCTGCTTGTGTATCTTCAGCGGTACGCGTAACCCCATCGCTATGTACGTATTCTCCCCAAGCATCAGGCAGAAGTCTTATCTCTGTGTGCATGACATACAGCTTGCTCCATGGAAACACTTTCAGACATCCTTACCAGAGGAAGGAAACGGCTCCGTCTCTGGATTTTTACAGCCCAGCGAGTAATTCCCACTTTTCTGGTCATGGAACACTTACGAACGTGATTTTTTTTCCAGATTCCTGGTGATGGTTTTCACACAGACTGCTTCTTTTAGGACTTTTGGTTGCACTTAGTTGAGGTGGCATCGTTTCTGGCGAGGTGAACCATGAGTGTATACATTATCGTAATTGCTTTTCTTGCATTTATCATAGCAAAACTCACACACATGAAGGTTTGCAAAAGCAAACACAAAGATGTGAACATGGCCAACAAGTAACTGTGAAAGCAGAGGTTTCAGAATAGGCACAAGGAGTTATGCCCAGGGTTGTTTTGTTTGGGTTCTTTTTTTGAGTCAACCTGGCAGAATTTAGGAACCTCAATGCTTTTAGAAAGCAAACTGTAGAAAAAAAACCCTGGTAACGCTCTCCTTTGGTGAATACGGAAGCTGCATCCACAGCAGAGTTCCTGGATTCAAAGCCACCTCAGGGATTTTGCAGCTGGCATCCAGATTGCCTCTGCTGGCCGGTCGGGAGCCAGATGCCTGCAAACCTGCCTGACCTTGCAGTAAACAGGATCCTGTAAGGATGGATCCTGGGCATCTCCCTGGCTGCGGGCTGTCAACACGAAGGCAGATGGGATGGCTGGGGGCCCGTGACCACGCTGTATGGCCCAGTAAACGTGTGCCGGGGGACTGCCCGAAGTAGACATGCACCTGATGTTTATCTGGGGGCACCCCGGCATGAGTACCGCAGGGCTGGCATCTGGGATTTTGCTGATGGCTACACCATGCAGGACTGGTGTAGCTATCCCTTGGGGGCTATTCTGTGAGATGCACCCTCTGTACCTAACTCCTTTAGGCTGTTCTGATGGTCCTAACATCAAAAGTTGCGTGGATATTAAGGGGTATCTTTGTGCAGTATCCTGCTGACTTCAATATCAGTGAGTATCGCAACATCGGCAGCCTGCGTGGGGATGCGGAGGGAGCACTACATACACAGGCCCTCAGGACAAGGAGATAGTGACCTTAACCTTGGCCATGAGTCTTCTGTGACCTCCTGGCTACATTTGGTACTTCTTCTGTACCTGAATGACCCGACTTGCCTCTGGTGGGAACATGCAGGGCAGAGCATCGTGGCAGCGGATGTTATCCATGTGCACTTTTGGGTTTGGAAAACTTGGATTACGTGGTCTTGTTTGAGAAATGGAGTTTCTTTATCACAACTTGCATTGACAGAGGAGTGAAAGGAAAGGGCATGCGTGGGAGCTGCTCTGTCACAGCTTTTTCTTCCTTCCGCTCGGCTGCTGCTCAGATGTAATGCCTTGGTATGGATATCGCGGCCATGAAAGGCAATGGGAAGCGCCGAGCTCTGCGGGCCAGCCCCTCAGTAAGCTCATCACCATCCACACGCCGTCCTTTAAAATGTCTTTTCCAGCTGCTTAGAGCAGTCCAAGTGACTAGGATGGTAAGACAAAATTTTGCAAAGAGGGAAAAGTGCTAAGGACATGAAAGGCAAGGTCCATGGCCGTTGTGTGTGTGCATATAGAAAATGGTGAAGTGATTTGTGAAGGGACCTGAGCAGGTAAAAGCAGGCATGCAATATTTTCAGGACAATGGTTCCCCATCACTGCAATGACTTTCTTATCGCTGTGTGCCTCCCTCAAGTCACGGTGCGAGTCAGCAATATTTGGCCCTGAAGGAGCAGCGAAGAAAACGCTGGCAGAAATTTTAGCCAGGACATAGCTGTCTCTAAGCTCTCCACTCCAATGCAACGTGCCACCTCTCTCATTGATTTCATAGTATGAAATACCACGCCACTTCTGTGTTTCAGCTGAAGTTCACGCTTCCCGAGGAATGCACATTAGCTATTCCAGATGTACAGAGCTGACTGTAATGTCATTATGGCCCCTGCAAAATAGAACCACCCACACCATTGCCAATTTTGTCTTGTGACTGTGATTATGTCCAAAACAAGGACTGGTGCGAGCCGAGCTCTGTATTTAATTCTTATATTGTAATACTGTGGTTAGAGGCAGTCGAAGAGCCAGCGGTAACTGAAGCAAGTGGGACTCTTGGTTCGACTCCAGTGAACGTTGAAATTGGTTGGTACGTTAGGTTTAGAATTGTTTTGGGGCACTCGTAAACAATTATTAATGAGGATAAAATGGCAAAACCTGCTCATTTTGGGGTTCTGTACTGGTTTCCCTCCTTATTCTCGTTTTTGGTAGTCTGCGGTGAAAAGCATCTACGAAGCAGTTTGCTTTAAAGGTTCGCCACAGGAAAAGGATCTGGGGAGTTTTATTTTTGGTCAGCCAGTTTGTGCTGCTGGTAGTGGTGTTTTCTTGGTTGGGTTTTATTTTTTTTCCTGTTTTTTTGAGGGGTTCCTGGCTGTTTTCTTTCTGCACCTGCACATTTTTGCAAATGTGGATTCTCGGTCATGAGCTTTCAAGAGTTACATATTCACACTTGCAGCTGACACCTGCAAACCGGGGCACACACTAGCAATAACAAATTCTGGCTGGAAATCACCTCACCTGTAGGAACAGGTATTTATGCTTCAAAAACACATGTGCTCGCCAGTGGGGTAGGAGTGAGAGGAAACTAGCTCCTGGGATGCCTGCTTTTATACCTTCGTTTTCTGGATCTGCCCAAAGGAGCTGGAGAGTTTGCTCTGAAAATCAGCCCCTGGCTAATTAGGTTTCAGATGTCTCCCCCACAGTGTTAATTAGATCTTCTTCCCCCCCTCCCCGTATGGTTTTATAGCCTTCAAGGCTCCTGTTAACCTTCCTCTTACGGCAGTGCCTTGTCACTCTCTTCTGCAGATCATTTTGAACTCCATGCACAAGTACCAGCCAAGGGTCCACATTATTAAGAAGAAGGATCACACGGCTTCTTTGTTAAATCTGAAATCAGAAGAGTTCAGGACATTTATCTTTCCAGAGACAGTTTTTACTGCTGTTACCGCCTACCAGAACCAGTTGGTGAGTACGGCTGCTCATTTCCACGGATTTAACTAAATCCTACCCTGCTGAAGACTCCCTTTTCCCCAGTCTAAACTAGGAAACTTTCTAAATTAACCTACCTTTCCATTCCAATGTCTGTAGTGACCATGCCCAATCTAATTCACATTCAGGAGTAATTTTTACGTATACGGGTAGTACTACTAACTTCAAAGAGCCATAAGGATTATTCATGGGAGTAAAGATGACATGAAAGAGGCTTTCATTTGTCTTCCCCTCTGTCTACACAAAGCTGTTTGCACATTATCATTTAGTCCTTTTCTAATTATAGTTCATTAAGGAACTGTTCTTATTTGCAGTGATCTTTCACGCCATGAGCTATTAGCCGAGAGATATTCTGGTTTGCACATGATGATTTCATGGGCTGAAAAAGTTGACTAATTGAGCTGTAAGGTTCAAACGTAAGGGAAATCACTCGGAGATACGCTTTTCAGAGGCTGCCCAGATTACATCCAGATGTTTGAATTTCAATTTGCATGCCAGTGAATAATATATACAAAATGGAGGAGATCATAACAATGGATTGCTAATGAGTAATTTTAGGAAGTATATAAACAATTGGAGAGCAGAGGCTCTGCTTGACAGTGGATAGAGGTTTAATATTTAAGTCAGTGGAAGTATGTTGTTGGCTTCAGTGCGATTCAGAGCGTGCTTTAAGGGCTCAATGACTATGGCACTTCAAAAAAAAAAAAAACAAAAAACAAACCAAACCCACAAAAAAAACCAAAAACAAAAAAAACCCAAAAAAAACCACAAAACCAAAAAACCCAACACACCACCTCTTTC
>NW_009630424.1:13403-19401 GCF_000690535.1 Cariama cristata
CCCCCAAATTAAGAAAAATATAAGTACTGTCCAAATGTGTGGGCAGCCAGCATCACAGAGTCTACCTGTTGGATTATTTAAAGAAGTCTGTATTTCTTAATATGAGGCAAAAGTAATTAATTTCTCAATGTTACGAATAAAATGAAACTACTGCATAGGGAGCCAAAGAGGTCCTGAAGATAATAGTAGAAGTATTAAGTCAGTCCTTAAGACAGACCCTACATACCACTTTAAGGATTTAATATCAGAATGTATTGATTTTAAACTCAGGTTTGTATCTGAATGCTGCAGAAAATGCATTCAGCACCTGGCAATCTCAAGAATATAATGTTTGGACAGGCAGTTAGATTTTTTTTTTCCCACGTAGAAACCAGCAAAACAGTAACAGGCACAAAACCAGCTAAACCTGGAATTTATTTCTGTAGGATGGATTTGTGTTTACCAATGATATTTACACTAGAGAGATTTCTAAGCTAACCTTCCCAAAACACATACATTGAGTCCTAGAAAATTTCTCAATGGAACATCTCCGGAACCCCTAGAGGTTGATGCTGTCATTTTATTTATGACTAATGAAAATGGAGCCTTTTTTCATTTTTGCCATTTCTTTCAGAACTGTTTTAAGGAGGGATTGATTACATTTCTGGAGGTTATTAGATAAAAGCTAAATACATTACACTTTCAACAAACTATCTCATCATTTAAGATTTAAAGGGCATGCATTTGTTTAAACAGTCAAACCACTGCCACAGAGTTGAATTGTAGGTCAGATTTCATTTTAAAATGCTTTCTAGCAGATGTTCTCTGATTGTTTGTGAGACAGTCTCTCAGGAAAAATATGGCCATAAATGATTGTGAGTCTCATCTGGCTTCGGTGGATGGATACAAAAAGTTTCTCTTGTGATGTCATACCAAATCACTAATATTAGGAAAATCGAGGTTTGATTGGTGAAAATACACTCAAGAGATGAATAGACGTCCTTATTATTCTGCAGTGCAGTTGGCTCGATGTGTTGGTGATCTAAGTGAATGGAACTAGTTAGAATTTGTCTTTTTTCAAGGCAGTTTTCAGAAGGTTGCCGTAAAAATGTTCACTGTACGTGAGGCACTGACCCACCACTCTCTGCAACATCACCATGAGCCAAGGGCTTATGGATATCTTGGGAGTAGAAAGAGAGTATAGCTAACTCGCTGAGCTGTTGCAAGGTCCTGTGGCAAGGGTAGGTTCCACCAGTTGTACCTGCACGATGAGACAACCTCAAACCCTCAACCAGCACTGAGGTCCCACACTGTTTGACTAGACCATAAGAACAACCCGTGAGCTGCAGCATCTCCGACGTAATGCTTCAAAGTGAGGACCTTCCCAAATTGGACTCAAAATGGCAGGGAGGGAAGGCAGCAGCCCAGGGGTGCAGTTGAGTTTCCCAGGGTGGCAGAGATCTCCACATGGGTGGCAGCCACTCAGTGCATCGTTCATATACTGCAGAGCAGTAACTAAATACTCAGGTTTTGTCTTTGTAAGCTGGTCCCTCCTTGTCTGTGTTTCCCTCCCGGAAGATCTCTTTCCCAGAATGAAAAGTTGGGTTCAGTCGTCCTCTTATTTTTTTCATTTTGGAGGAGAAGCCCCCCCATTTTAAAATACCTTTGTTTGATTGTTTGAGGATTTGGAAAAGATCCCTTTTCTTTCTGAGTCTCGAGGGCCAACTATTAAAAATGAGGTTGTGGCCTCTTCAATACAGGCTTTTTTTGAAGAAAACCAGGCTGACATAGCTGCTCAGTATGAAATGCTGACAGCTGTTGATTTCCATGGGCTTCAGCTAGAGTTGGTGGCATTCGCTGCCCTGCAGGACAAGTCCTGTGTTTTCCCTTGTCAAGTTGTAACTCCCACTTACAGTTTTATTTTTAATTCTTGGAAGAAGCATGGCTGGAAAAACTGAATATTATGAATACATCTCAGGTTTTATTCACCAAATCTCATTTGGTTGGATAGCTAGAAAATTTCACAAGGGTAACGGTGTATTTTTCCCCTGCTCTCAAAAAACCGCAGTGGAAGCCACCACCTATGCCTGAAAAGTTTGACTGCAAAGTTAAGGGGAGCCCTGATGTTTTGGGGCAGAGGGTTACTCTGGCAGAGTGGAAAGGCTGACAGGAGGCACTGGGCAAGTTTGTAGCTGCCTTTGAAGAAGGGAGGAGAGTTCTTGTTGCAAGATCTCTGCTTTTTCCAGGATTGTGATGGTTTTAATGGGGTTACTCCTTTAACACAGGCTCTGTCTCTTTAAATCTGAATTCTCCCCACATTTTTCCTCCCTCCTTCCCTTTCTCAGCCTCTTTCCATGCAAAAACAGTTGAACTGCCCCTGTATGAGGGCTGGTAGGTCTGGCTGAGAATGTTTGCATCCCAGTTTAAAAAAAAAAAAAAGTGTGGGGCTGAACTGAAACAACATCTTCAGGTCTGCAGGCAATGGCTCCTAGTTTGGGCTTGAGTTAGTTGATGTGCAGCTCCATCAATGAGGCTCAACTGTTAGCAGGGTGCTGTGCGTAGCTTGTGGAAAAGACAACCTGATCCATGCTCTTAAAGTATTTGGAAGCACAAATGCTGTACGTGGGTGGGTTCCTCCTGCTCTGGGAAACATGATGGCCGAGCCCACCGTGCCCTTCGGTCTTTCCATTGCCATACGTGCAACGCACCCTGGTTTTCCTCCCCAACTTTGCAGCATCTCAAGAGTAGCACGCATGCACGCGCACAAGGAGCATGGATAAAATTAGCAGTGAAGTCAGGAGGATGGATTGGTTAACACTTTGTACGCTGCAATGCCTTAACACTATAGTCATGTTGTGTTGCTCTTTTCTGTGTTTCCAGATAACCAAGCTGAAAATTGACAGCAACCCTTTTGCTAAAGGATTCCGGGACTCTTCCAGACTCACTGATATCGAGAGGTAATGGGGACTTTCTGTTTACTTTCCATGCAGATAAGATAAAGAGAAGAGAGAGTTTGTAGGAAAAGCATCCTTTCAACTCCTGAGAAGCTGTGCATTTTAACGTTATCTTGTTGCATATAGTAAGCCTGCTCCACCTCCTTTAAAAATACTTATAAACTTTACGAAGGAAGAGCTGGTTTGAGTTTTGACATCTGTTCCAGTTGGGGCTGATATATTCATCTTCCTGAGGGGGTTTCTTGAAGTGGGGAGAGGGTCAGCTTTACAACTTCAGAATGAAAACCTTTTTTCTTATCATGCTATTTAATCCTATTGAGGGCTGTGAATTGGGTTAGTGGGGAAACAAGGGCAGTGGTCCTGTGAAAAACATCTTTATAGCTCCCTGCTGCTCCACACAGTGGAAAAGAGAGAGGGGAACTTCCCAAAATACACTTCAGCAGTCCCAGACACTGAAGTCAGCGATTATTGCCATCAGGACGAATCCCATAACTCCCAATCTGATGACAAAGATGCCATTTTTGTTTCACCAAAAGTGTACTGCAGGCTGCTTCAGGGGAAAGTTTTATCTGGAAACTGTTGAGTTTTGTGTGTGTACAGCTCCTTATAAGCAACTGCTGCCATAGGGACAGAGGCATTAACCCCCAGTTGAGTAGGAAATAAACTTCAGTCTCTTGGTAGCTCTCCAGTGCGTCACATTTTTATGATATCTTGTCAAATAGTTTGGCAAACGAAGCAAATGAAGCTGCCTGCGTCCTTTAGGCTGCAAGAGAGCTCGATGGAGATGGATATAGCACATCCAAATTTTCCTAAGAGCACACAATTGTGAAAGAAAGTTTGGAAAGGCCAAAATCTTCCAGGCTCCTACGTGGGGATATCCAGATGTATCTGTGAACCATCTTTCATGGGTGCATATAGGGGACAAAACTGCTCAAAGAAGTCATATCCGTATAGCTAGAGAAAGTCTTTACAGCATTGCAGAAGTACATCAATCTAAGCAGGTCAATGGATGGGAAATAGTGGTATATTTTATACCTTACTAGTGACTGGATCGTTAGTGAGCCGTTGAGTAATTGGATAAAAGAACAGTAATTTGGGGAAAGTAAGTTTGTAGACTGCAGTGTGCACTTGCAAAGTCGTTAAAAATTGCTTCCTAAGTGAAAGCCTTCTTGAAAATGGGAAAAAAAAACACAAAGCAGACTTAATTAAAATAGCATAGCCTGCTGTATTGTCAGAGTACCAAGGCAAACAACATCCAAAGCTCAGGTTTGTATGCAATAAATAGTCAAGAAAGGACCTGTAGGAAGAGAAGAGGCTTTGATTTTCACATTTCGGTTTCCTTGTTTTACAGACACAGCTTTGCAAGGGCCGAGAGAGTCTGAATAGATAAGCTGGGAGAAAAACTTAGTTACCTCCTTGCAGATGAACCGACTATCGTGGTGCTGGATACGAAGGGAATTTTTCCAGAGGACATCTTATTATAACAGCACATGGCAGGGAGTCAGAAATGCTGAGCATAAACCGCAGTGCCCTTTTGTTTATTGATAAGTGTAAGAATAGAGCCTGAGACAGGCAGCCTGGCCCAGGCACGAACGTTGCCATGAAAGATAAGGTAGCCAAATGTAAAACCTACAATAAATACAAGAAACAGAATGTGAAAAGGATTGAAATGACATTAAACCTCTGGATTTGTGAGTCCAAGTTTGGTTAAGATCTTATTTTGACTTAAATTGGAAAGCTTAGTCCTGATTAGGGAACAACCATATTTAAAAAAAAAAAACAAAGCCTGCTGTACAACACATAAAGTAATGAGATGATAGTAAAAGTGTAACACACAAGAGGGCTGGTAAGAGACTGAGACTCTCCTAAGTTATCTGTTATGGTCCAGAAATACCAAGGGTTTTATTCAGTTCCAGCATTAAAATATTCAGGCAGATGAGAATGTCATTCTCTAAGTGCCCACTGGCTCTATAGATTTCATCGTAGTGCCAGCAAAATTGCTTAAAGAAATCCAATATAAAGCAAAAGAAATAGCAAAGGGAGATATGTCAACAGGAAGAATTTCTTGCCTGATGTCCGCGGCAACACGCATTACAAGATGTAGGTGATACATTGAATAGTACAGCATGACTCTTGGTCGCTCTAGTTGGAAATATAGTTATAAGAACACTGTCTAAGGAAAATATTTGCCGGGGAAAAGACTATGCAGGCCAAATACACATTTGCACAGCTCTTGAAAATCGAATAGTTATCTAGGAGCTGTGAACATACCTTCTATAGGCTGCTTTCTAAGCAGGCCTGGGTACAGCACGCGCATTATCCGCAGTGTGGTGCGGTGATGCTGATGCTCTCCAGTAAGGCATCCTGCGATGTCAGGGCCAAGAGAGCACTCATTTATCGTGAGTTCCAGCTTTTCCAAATGACCTAAGTAGTGTGAAAGCATACAGAGCTTTGTATTTCATTTCCAGGTATTTAAGCCTGCTTTTTCCTAAACAGCCTTTGGGGAGGGAAACAAATCAGATCAATTGATCTTTAGAGACCTAAAGAAATTAAATTAGTCTGGAGTCAGTTACTGCACTAAACCATCCAGTAATTGGATTGCTCCTTGTAACTGATTGAAAACAGCCTCTATCTGTAACAATATAGGGAGCTTTTCTTTATAGTAGATCTGAGAGAAAAACACATCTTTTTATGACATGATGACAGAAATTGCACTTTTTTAACCTAATTGAATATGATTTTATAAATATGTGACTTTAACGATTTCAGGCTTCCCATTCTAGATTTACGATGCTTATGTAGTAAATTCAAGTTGCAAATGCCTTTAGGATTAAATCTGTTTGCATTATGTGTGTTTGAGTTAAAATTACATACGTAAAGGTAGTGAAATTTGCAAAATGGTAGAGGAGGTAGGCAATGGCAAAGCTACTGAAGTGCCTGTATTTTCTTTTGTTCCTGTCTAAATACCTCACAACAGTTTCCTTGTACTCATAGCTATATATGCAAAGCTTTTAACCGTTGGAAAAAACCTTTGGTGAGTTTGGTATATATCAAATTTTCAGCAG
>NW_009630424.1:19432-47587 GCF_000690535.1 Cariama cristata
TCAGCAGGATGTGAGATTCCTTCCACAATCAACTCTTTCCATACATTATTTGTGGTAATCTATTTATAGCAACGGGGCAGACTTATCTGGCGCTACTGTGATTTAGATAAGTTGCTGATTCACCTTTTGATCTTTTTACCTGGTATTTACATTTCCCCTATTATTAAAAGGCTCCCACAGTGGTTGTGATTGAAAAACTGAACATTTAGCAGCAATTGTCAGAATGTGGAGCTTAACGTACTGTAGTGTTGACTATGGGATACCAAATGCAGTAATGTGGATAAGTGTGATCTTTTTTAGTGGTAACTTTTCTGAAAAAGACTAATGTAGTTTTTATAACAAGTAATTCACTCTGGAGATAGGCTTTAAGGGATAGCTTTATGCTTCTGCTTAAGAAAAAAACTGCCAAAGCCATAAAGGATGCAAAATCAGAACCCAACAGATTGATTTTTTTTTTTTAATCTTGAGCCTGAATATATCTTTTGAGTTCTTGTGAAGAATTAGCCTTTTAAAAATAAATTGATAAATAACTAAAACCATCGCAATTAAATATCATGCAAACAATCCAGTGAAAAAGGCAATCATTTCAAGAGTGTGAGTTAACAGAATTACTGAATTGTAAAATAAGGATCAAACAAGAATCGACAGATCATAATCATGATCTGAACATTGCTTGTCTATTTGATCCAGTATGTGATAGGCAAGTTCAGGGTGTGGACTTGTAACTATTAAAGAGAACTAAGCGAGTATACCCATCTGCACAACTCCAATAATGCTTCTGGGAGATAGATACATACTTCAAGAGGCAATATGGAAAAGTATGGCTGTACTTTTAGGCAGAGAAAGGAAGGATTGGGGGTTGGGAGAAGTAAAAGAGCTGCATCCTAGCTGGATGTGCCTGGTAATCAGATTCTGAATTTTCCCCTGAGGAACTTCATGTCTGAGATGCGGAAATATATTGTACCGGCTTACAAGGCTGTAAGCAAAATGGATGCTAATGCCCAGATAGGGACACTGCTCTGTTGAAGTCACAGTCAAAGCCATGTGCTCAATGATGTGCTGTCCGCAGCAGTCCTCTCTTCCATCCTTTCCCTGCTCACCCCATAGAGCTGCCTGCCTTCCCTTTCCCAAGGAAGAACTTCCTTGCCTCTTGAAAGCCCTTTACCAACAGCCAGAAATACATACTCTCTACGACCTACTCCCATGTCCATAGTTAAGTAGGACTTTGTCATAGTTCTCCAACAAGCCAAACTCCCCAGCTGATCTTTTATCTTCAGCTAGTTCTCAGTCTGTGAATGTCAGCAACCAGTCATGGGAGATTGTCTCCAATGTTTAGGTTGGGAGAAGAAGTGAAGTCCTGAATTGAGGGAGAAACATCATGGACTCTGGTGCCAAAATGCCTGCTATCTGGTGCCATTCCAGATGTGCTGAAGTTACTCCAGCTTCCAGGTGCTGCTCCAGAGGGACTGTCTGTATCTTCTGCATCATCCCTTCCAGACTACTGCGGATGGCTTGGGTGTTTTAGGATGTCTAGAAAGCACTACGTGCCCACATTTAGATACCTGAAGTATTCCCTTCAAATCTGGTTCCTCTGACACTGCTGACTGTTAGCCAGGCAACCGTTCACTTTTCCCAGCAGAAAGCCCTCCATGCCCGTTAAAACCTCTTCAGTTCCCAAGCTCTTTAGCACTCGTACCCTGGCTCATTTTCCTCTTAGGTATTCTGTTATCTACCTTTTTACTGGTGCAAAATGGTATAAAAATATTTTATTTTGCTAGTGTTTTCCACTCACCTCGTGCAGGTGTAGTGTGTGCATAAGGGGAGGGGATGATGTCAGATCAGACCCACGGTTTCCACCCTGGAGGAAGGTTTCCAGAGACTTCCCCCAGTCCCAGTTTCACAGTCCTGCTCCGTCCTCATCTCTCATCCCCTGCCTGGTGGTCAGAAAGAAACGGTTGCAGTTGCTGGGTGAAGCGGAGCTCCCTGGGGTTGGCCATGTTAGAGTTAAGTGTGTGAAAAAAAGATATAGAGAAAGAACTTTGACACACATTTGCAAACGTGTGCCTTTTTCCAAGCTTGCAAAGAGAAATGTAATTTTACCTTTCTTTTGTTTTCAATTCCCCGTATAAACATAGCTGGTTTCCTCATTTTTATTTGCAGTTGAGAGAAGTGGGGTGGGTACAATTAATAACCTCTCACTCCTTCGTAAGTGCCATTACTTTTCCCATGTCATGGTTTCAGCCAGGGTACGTCACCTCCATGCACATCGTAGCTCTTCCAGAATTGCCACGAGTACTCAGATGTTTTTGGGAGGGTGCCAGTAAACACCACTTTGGAGATACACTTGTTCTTTCTGTTGCAATCATCAAAACCTAGATTTTTTCAGAATTTAATTCTTGTTTCCATTCTTTCTTAACATCATATATATTCTTGGAGTATTGCATCCATCCGACGCTTGCCCAATAGTTTTGAGTTTGTGTGAAAGTGTATGGAGGCTCTGTATTAGCTTTCAGGCCAAATTAAACTTCAGCTCATGTGAGCCAACGTAGTCTGATGGGCCCTGGTTCTTCCCCGGACAGAACTGGTTCCATTTTAGCCTAAGGAGTGGAACAGAGCTACTTTGTTCTGGTTGAGGATTTGGTCTGTACCGTGACAAAGCTGAATTAGGTTCCTATGGTCAGCCTGTAATATTCATCTACCAGTATAAGAGCAACTATGTGTAACAAATTAATATGCCTGTATGTTTTTGCACGTGTAAAGTAGCAACTAAAAGCCACGGGAAAACAAAGGCTGAGTGATATCTGAACAGTGGTTCTGACAGGGTTTGTCGTTCACTCTTACTGCTGTAATGGAGATATATTTGTTCCCCCTGCTGTGTTGGGTTTTTTGCTTGGGTTTAATTTTCTTGTTGTTTTGGGGTTTTTCACAGACTTGTTTTTAGCACTTGCGTCTTGGACCTATTAGTCATCTCTTCCCTTAAAAAAAACAAACCAAAAAACCCCCAACTTCTACTACAGTGAGACTTCCGACAAGTTTATTTTTGTGCCTTCTCAGCCCATTTATTCCATCTGTCTTCACCTCACCTCACTTCTGATGTCTTGTGTTATCTGGGCTTTCTTCCAAACATACTAACTGGCAGCTACAAAAAAAGGAAACCTTTGAAATGCAGAACTAAAGAAGTCATTCAGGCTGCAAACTGATAATTCATACACTTTATATCCTGTACTGTATTTTCCTTTGTGTTAAACTGAATGGCCAAGCAAAACACGGTTGTCAGTCTTATTATTTTATTATTTTCTTGCTGTTAATTTTTTTTAATTAACATTGCCTTTTTCTTGTGAAGAAAAAAAAAGATAAAAACAAACCCCATGACACCAGGAACAGGGAGTGGATTCTGAGGATATCCTTACCTTTTTGCTTACCTAACACTTGGATAGTAAGGGCAAAAAGAGAAAACACTAATAAGTTGCTCAACTCTGCTCTGAGATTTGTACCTCTTGTAGGCATTTCTGAGACAGTAACTTCTGCAGAAGATGGGAGTTCAGAGTGCCTGGCTCTGCCACCGGCTCTTTCTCACCACAGTTTGGCTTTTGCACGTTGTTCTTCAAAGGAGGTTGAACCTGACTCCCAGTGGAATGGGTGGCTGCCTGTTACATCAACTCCATCCTCTTTGGAGCCATGGCATAGATCTAAGACAGATACCAACCCAGGCCTGGCTCCAGCAAGCTAGTTCTGGATTAGCTTTTCTGACAGCTTCTGCCAAATCCAAATATATTGCCTGAAGCCTCCTTGTCCCCAAGGGAGAAGGTAGGCTTCCTGTCTCCATCCCCTGGGTGTGCACTTTGCCAAATTCAGGAAAATCCATAGCTTCAGGTGTACGCAGGCATGTAGCAGCACCAGTGCTGACAGTGCATGGTGGCCAGGTGAGTCCTCTTCCGTATCGGCAGGGCTCGTGGTCATGAGCTTCAGAATCAGGGTCATGGTGATCACCAGGCTGCTGTGAATGCAGAGCTGAAGCAGAGTAACAGCAAAAGGAACAGAAAAAAATGACACGAAGAAGCATCAGAGAGATTCCTGCTTCTACCTACAAAGCAGCACTGTTCTTTCATCTTGATTAAAGATCCTGCTCAGGGTAATCCAGGACTTTACTATTTCCCGAGAGAATTTCTGTAATCTGGATTGACAGCAAAGGGAAGTGAACGTCCTCACATGGGGCCTCGTTCCTCAGCTGCTTCCCTAGTCAGCTCTGTTTATTTCCCGAGAGAATTTCTGTAATCTGGATTGACAGCAAAGGGAAGTGAACGTCCTCACATGGGGCCTCGTTCCTCAGCTGCTTCCCTAGTCAGCTCTGTTTTCTGCCATCTCCCAGTTCATATCCACGGCAAGATCTTGGTTTTAGTCTGTGAAGTGTTAGTGAATCATTTGTCAGCTACATCAGGATTTTCCTATCTACTTTTGATCCTCTGAGACTACTCTGTACATACAGGGCAATGTTAACTAAACAAGGCCAAAGACTCAGCTTGTAGCTGCAAGACATAAGGCATTCCCAGCTGGAAGTTTAGTTTTGGAATCAGTTGCCAGCAGGGACAAGATGAAATGTTCTGTCAAGAGGTTAAAATCTGCAAAATGGCAAGATGCTCCCTGTGCACCCTAAAACCTTGCTAATTGAAAAATTCTCCCAACCTTTCACTTCCTTCAATTCTTGGTTCAAAATTTGCTGTTTTATTTCTTCCACAAAGGAGAGAAGTGCTTCATTCATAATAAGAGGCGGTTTGTTGCCAGGGCTGGGCTCAAGGTGTCAGAATGCAGATCATTGGCATCAGCCTGAGCTCCTTTTCCCTATTGCCTCGCCTCACATTTGTCCTGCCCCAGCATCTTCTCTGTGGGCGTGCTAGCCAACACGAGGTTAGTTTTTTTTCCTCTCCATTTGGCACACAGTTCTGTCTTTTTCTCAAACAGCTTGAGCCCCTAACTTGCTCTTCTCCCGCCTTTCATCTACTACTATTATCCAGTTGTACGCATAGCACAGCTTAATCATAGTAATATATTATGCCCATGTGTGTGTCTGTCCCCTCCTCTGGGTGTTTAAAAGATACCTGTGAGCTGAAAAGCAGCCTGGAAAACTGAAAATTGTTGGTAGACAAAGAATTTGACAGAAAGAAGACATCTTTCCTTTATCCAGCTGGCAGTTTGTGATCTCCCAAAACAGTTTATTGCTAATTTATTGCTAATATAAGAAACTGTGGAGCTCTAAGACACACTAAAAGATAAAAATTGTTAGGTCCAAGTATTAGATAACAATACTATTAGATTAGTATTAGATAACAAGTGTATGATCACAAACTTGGTAACAGAAGTACAGAAGTCGAGCCTCGAGTAACTGGAAGTCACTTTGTTCTTCAGCCAGTTTAGTGTGGATCAGCTCTGAAAAATACTAAAGGAAAGCTTTTAAAAAACTCTACTATTCTCTCCACTTGCTAAGTTTTTTTTATTGAGCAGAATCATCAAATGGAAAATATTGATTTATCGTTCAGTAATTTGCAAAATTATTTCCATAAATCCTTTGAATCACATTGAGATATCTGAAGATGTTGCATACAGAAATATAAAGCCAGAGGTTTAAATTAATATCTTTCCCTCTTAGTAGAAGTATTATTATAATATTTTTGGACTTTAAAAAATGTGTTTTATTAGCCCCCTATACAGAGCACCATATTCTGGATATCCTGAACAGTTCACACTTCCATAAACAGAATTTTCAGGAAGATTCTGAGATTTCAGTCCTTACAGTCCTGGTTGAAAAAAGGGCATAAGCAGGAACCTGTGTTCCAGATTGCCAGCTTTGTTCCTGCATTTTGAACTAGATTTCACAGGCACTTAGATCTTGATGTTAAAGTTTTGCTTCCTCCTACACATCTTCTTTGGAGAAAGTCCTAAAGCACCTGTCTTTAAAGGGTGGAGGAAGTTGGCCTCCTCTTTCCAACCAACATGGGAAACTCCACATGTTTCCATAGATTAGATGAGTTGCAACCCCTTTCTTCTCCAAGAAGACTTGATCTCCGGGTAGTGCTCTCTGAGCATGAAATATTCGAGCATGGTGCAGAGGCCACCACCCCTTTCCTTTGAAACACAAAGGGAAGGAAAGATTATCCCTTAACTTAGGTCGCTTGCCCAGGACCACGGAGGCCTGAGTGCAGACTTCAGCTCTTGTTTTTCTAGGTGGAAGAAACAGTGCTTGGTGGGATAATTCGGAGATATACTTCATGAGGGGAGAAAATACACCACTTCTTGGTTTTGTTTCCTTTTGCACACTTAGGTGGTTTCCTGCTCAGGCTTTTGCATTTCGTAGGTCTGTTCGGAGGTTTATATGCAGCCTGTGGTGTACGTGGAAAAAAGGGAGAAGGGTCCCCCTGTAGGCTATAGGTAGGGGCCAGGCGCCTAAACTCTGGTGTGAATCTCGATGCTTTGCACTCATGATGTGAATCACAGCCTTAACCTGTAAAATGAAAAATTAGTGGGCGTGTTGTGTTTATAGTGTAAACCACTAACACAGTTAGGCGAGGTAAGCATACATAGTTTTGAATATTAAATCACAGCTACACAGAAGGAACTGTTTTTGTGAAATTGGTTGCTTTCCTTGATCCAAGTTTCCTTGTTAGACCGTTCCCCTCTGCCATAAAAACCTTTGCTTCTTGTGCCAATGAGCAAGATTAATCTTCTAAAACCTTTAGCATACTACCTGCAACATTACAACATTAAAAATAAAGAAATAAACCCACCACATAGTTCCCTGGTTTCAAACTTTGCAGATTTAGGGTTCACTAAGAAGTCATCTCTCTTTTTCCTTTAAAAGAAGAAAACTATACAGAATAATAGAGTTCTCTGTCTAGCATACAAACCCATCTGGAAAGAATTTAGTCTGCAATAATTGTGGGCATTTGATTTAGCTTTAAATCCCTGTAGGTAATTCAAATATAAATTTATTGGGGTGAGTTTATCCCCAAACCGCCATTGGATTCAATGTTTTAGAGATGAATTTGGCCCACTGCACTAAAACTAGAGCCTGCATTGTTTCTGTTGCATCAGGATATTACTACATGCTGGAATGTCTGTCGTTATAAGCAGACCTTTACTAGAAATAAAGTCAATAGAGACAAGACAGACAATCACCTGAATCACATTTATTTTTCAGATCTTTAAAGACTGGTAATTCCTTCATTATGAATATATTCATAGACTGGTATCTAAATCACTCATGCAACACTGGTCTAATTCATTATTCTGTTATTCTGTACTCATCTGAGATAGTCTTTTTGGTTAAGTAAAATTCTTTGCATTTCACATTCTGTTTCAGAAAAAAAAAGTTTCGAGAGGCATTCAGCACATAATGTAAACAATGCCATCTGTCTTTTTCTTTGTAAAATCTTCTTCGAGATAGCCCCGATGTGCCTACTGTTTTCAATCACTTAAAAGGCAGTAATTCAATTATATCATCCTCTATGCAGGAACTGCCATTGCTTTCAGTCCACTTCCAATCCTGACGCAAGTAAATCACTTTGATAAGATCCCCTTTTTATTTATTTTTTTCCGAGGAGACTAGCATAAGTAATGATGCCAGTGATAGACCAAGGACAAAATGACCATAATGGACTTTCTGTAAGAAAGGAAAACATGTGCCATTGTGATTTATCATGTTACTTGGAAAATGTTTTTCCTTGGAATTTCTGCAACAGCAACACTCTCTAAGTGAAGGGCATTAGCAAGTATGAATGGCCGAATGGTAAATTCAGACAAAACCTCCACTGAACAGCAGATTTCAACAGCTATCGCTACCTAGATTTCTTAAATGGGAACAGAAGGTCAAAGCCATTTTGGAAATGTGCCTAGGTCATATTCATCTTTGGTATAATGCCACCTACTTACGTGGAAATGCGCTGGGAATGTGTAAGGTTGGATCTTCCTTAAAAAACTGCTACGGCTTATCACACAGATATGCCTTCCTTCTATTTAAAAATTGTTTGGGTGACTTCAGTGCTTTGTGCCACCAGCGAGGCGGGAGCCTGGCAGACACGTCTAACTTCCCAGAATAGACGCGGCACGAGATCAGTACTATCTGTAGGCTTCCTGCTGCAAACTGGCCTCGACTCTGATGCTGAGAGAGTATGGTTAGAGCTGGGCTGTCTCTGGACACATCTACATCTTGCCCCTGATTTCAGAAAAATGGGAGAGTGCCAGATGAGGTGGTCATGTGTGATGTCAAAGCTTGTTTGAAAGGAGCTGGACCACAGGTATCTCTTTGAATGCAGACTAATCAGTCAGCACAAATAACCTCGGAGCTTGCATTTTCAAATTTGTGAAGAGTGCTGGTCTTGTATTCACTGCCTGAGACCACAGCCAGGAAACGCGGTGGGAATTTCACCCTACTTTGCTGAAAAAGCAGTACCACGCAGGTAAGAGGTGATCAGCAATGTTAAAACACAAGTTTGGCGTTTCCAGTGACATGTTATGAGGTAACCCTTTTATTAAGCAATTTTGGGTAGTCTGTGTGAGAAAGTTGTGATCTGGATGGGGAAAAGGCAACATGTTCATTGTATTTAACCCAATGAATTAGGAGGCTATTTAGGATGTTATTGATACAGTAGGTTGTTTCCTTTCACAGAGAAAGTGTGGAGAGCCTTATCCAAAAGCATTCTTATGCCCGATCCCCCATTCGAACCTATGGAGGAGAAGATGATCTTGGAGATGACAGCCAGGCAACACAAAGCAGAGGTAGGAAAATGTGCTGATGAGGTGAAGTGTGGTGACCTAGTTATGCTTGAGAAAAGGAGGACCACCATCAGTACGTGGTACTCTGAAGCATTTCTCTGGTGTGTCTCTCCGCCATGAAGTCCTATAATGAAGAAGAATACTCGTTACCTTATGGCTCTTCTGGACATCTGATATGCCCATGGCACCGGTGTGGGTAGCTAGTTCAGGTGGCAGCTCTAGAGATGCCTATACAGCCTTTGCCATCAGAAGAGAACTATCTCTGCTTCCTTTTCAAGATGGCTGAAAAACAGGCAACTTCATTACCGTGGTGCTGAGAACAAGCTAACGCTCCCCATCCCTTGGCAGGACTTACTAGCTGGGGCTCAGCACCATTTCTAAAGTACCGTGTAGACGTGCCATTTGCTGCCCCTCCAGCCTTCTGTGAACAGATGACTTGGTTCTGACCATCTTCAACCAGCCTGTGGTTAACCTGCTTTGCCTCTACAGGAAGAGAAGTCCGTAGCTCCCTGGAAAATTGATGTTAAATTGTTACCTCTTGGTCTCTCAAAGGTGCTTTTCCACCACCTCAAATTGTTTATCAAATGGTTTGTCTACTTTAGCAGTCGCAAAAGTAGTAGCAAGACAGAATTGTCCTTTGTGGGGATATTCGCTGGACAAATTGCATCTGTCATAATTTGCCACTGGAAATAGATCTCAAACCCATCTTGTGAGATCGCTGACTAGCATAAACTTGTGTTGCATTATACTTTGCATGTTGACTTCGTGATCTGCCTGATATGCAACAACCACTTGAGGTAAAGCAGTTCTATCTGCCTTCCGACCGGCAGTGCCCTTCTCTTGTCCTCTAACTTCATACAGTGTTGCTAAGATAAGAGCATTATTTTTGGTCATAAGCTCTTTGGACTTGTGCAGGGAAAACACACTTATTTTTAACCATGAGTTGCTCTTCAATAAAATGTGATTAGGTGGGCTTGCTCATACATATCTATTCTAAGAGCAGTTCCTTAGATTGCGGAGTTTCTGGAGCGTCTCCTCAGCTGGTACGATGCCATCCTTTCACATACTTCTGGGGGATTACCTCGCTTCACGTCAGCTTAGATCCTAGGCCAGTTGTTGTTGAAGACAGTGTTAAATTTTTGCTTGCCAGAAGCGGTGAGAGCAAGGCACCTTCTCTCAAGAATTAAATTTCTCCCTGGTATGATGTCCTCCTTTGGGAGTGACAAAGTGAACGAGGTGAACCTCAGTCTGAGAGCTGGCCACCAAAGGCTTTCTCTTCTGAAGAGAGTCCCTAGGAAGGTGTCATAGGAGGAAAGAATAGTTTACTACAATTAATTTTCTGTATAATATATACAGGGTACAGTTCTGCATTTGCTCGCAATATGGCAAATGAGCAAGTGAGGAAGATGATGAGTTGTGGCAACCAATTTTTCACTAATCTGGGAGCCATAGGCTAGCATAGGATGTGATTGTTCTGGGCAACCAGAGGCATGCACAGAGGGTAAAACACGTTGCTCTTGCAGATGAGTAACTGGTACTGCCTTCACTCTCTGTTTAAGTCTGGTGTCCTTAAATAAGGAAAAGTCGTCCAAGATTTTAGGAGAGAAATAATGATCTTATTGAAACTCCACAGACATTTTCATTTCTTCTGGTGCATTTTAAAACCACTTCGCATGCAAAATTGAGGGCTGTCCTTCCATATATATGAGAGTTGACAGCCAAATACATACATGTTGCTGTGTGGTGTGTGTTATAAACTCTCTGAGGCCTCAACTGCCTCAGAATTACTAGAGCTCATTTCCTCGGTGCTGGCAAATGTGGTATGTGAGACTTTTTGTAGTACTAAGCTGCAATTAAAGACCATTGCAGTTGGAGGAGGAAAGAAAAAATGGAGGTTCCTCATGAGAGTCACAGAATCATAGAATAGTTTGGGTTGGAAGGGCCCTTTAAAGACCATCTAGTCCACCCCCCCTGCAGTCAGCAGGGACACCTTCAACTCAATCAGGTTGCTCAGAGCCCCGTCCAACTTGACCTTGAACTCTTCTAGGGATGGGCCATCTACCACCTCTCTGGGAACCTGTCCCAGTGCCTCACCACCCTCATTGTAAAAAATTTCTTCCTTCTATCTCATCTAAATCTACCCTTTTTTACTTTAAAAGCATTACCCCTTGTCCTATTGCAACAGGCCCCACTAAAAAGTTTGTCCCCATCTTTCTTATAGGCCCCCTTTGGGTACTGGAAGGCTGCCCTAAGGTCTCCCTGGAGCCTTCTCTTCTCCAGGCTGAAAAACCCCAACTCAGCCTTTCTTCACAGGAGAGGTGCTCCATCCCTCTGATCATTTCATGAGAAGGAATCACGTATTTTATTCTGCATAGAACAAAGAAAGTCTATCACTGCTATTTATTTCTAATTACTTCAGCACCCACCCACATCATTCTCAGCCAATTTCAGCTGTCTAAAGATGGAAATGCCTAGCTTTCACTAGCGTATTTATCACAAGAAGTCTATTTCCAAAGGAATTAACAGGTATGAAATAAGTAAGTCCAGCTAAAACTCTTTAATGCATAATATCTGGGTGTCTGCAGTCCAGCATCCACACACAGGACTCATAGTAGCCACCTGGAACAGAGCCAAATGTAAACCTTCTAGGCAAATCCAGATTCACATCCCGCTTTCCCTGTAGTGCAATAATGCTCAGATATCCCCTGATTTGTAAAGGGTTTTACTCTGGTCTGTGAGTACAGTGTTATCCTTATAGTTTGGCTCTGGATCCTAACTTCCCAGTAGTTAGGATTTGGTCCAGTGGTAGGGCCAGGATTTGGTTCAAGGTCATTTCTGCTGCTGAATCAACACAATTTCTCTTTCCTGTTACTGGGCCATTTTACTTGTTTCATTAAGCAGAGGAGGAATTAATCAAGAGTAGCTCTCTTTCTGATTTCAGAATATATCCCTAAAGAGACTCATGATTTAAAAAAAAAAATTGCATTTTTTTCTTTCTATTGTTGTTTGCTTATAGCTTTGTTTTGAGTATGTGACTACAATTGCTTAGTATACACAATTCCAATAAGTTTACCTTGACAGATAGATGTCTTTGTATTTTTTCTTTTCACAATTTGGTTGAACCTATCATCTAGAATCAGAATTATGAAACTAATACCTGTTGTAAAATTTGTTGTCTTAGAATGTTTTACAATACTGGCTTGAAATCATATTTTGTCAAATACTCTTGAGGATAAATTTATGTCTTAAAGTAAGAAACATTTTCTTAATGGACAAAGTTGGACAAGAAAGAAAATACAGAAGGGACATGAGTTGAATTATTGTTTGAATAGGAGCAAAAATTAAAGAGTTTATGTATAGGATTTCATTGTATTCCCCATTTCTAGAAATCAGACACCTGATGATGACCAGATGCATAGAGGAACTGCGGAGGTGAAGGGCAATGCTGTCACTAGATTATTTGAAAATGACCATGTATAATTATCCAAACAAATTATTCATTGTTTCCTAGAAATTTTACTGTCAAAATAAAAGAAGTCATCAGTTCTAATTTAAAGAAACCATTTTTTCCTTTTTTTTAATGATTCTGCAATCTTCAGGGAAAAAGTGTTTTAAAGAGGTGGAAGATTTGTGAAAATAATTTTTGGAACTTTTCAGATTAAAAAAATACCAAAGAAAGCAATTCCATTTGATCAAAAGTAGCTAATTACCCTGAGAGCAAGTTTTTGATATTTTTGTGCATTTCACTTAAAACCCCGCATCAATTACTATGATCTAGCATTAGTGTTGTTTCTTAGAGCACTGTACACAGTCGGAAAAATAACAAATGTTTTGACCTTTTAGAATTTTTTGTTTTATATTTTTGGAAAGTCAGGTTGAGTGAAAAGATGCAGTGTTGACAAGATTTACTGGGATCCAAAAAAAAAAAAAAAAAGGAAAATTTGTAGTGCAAATTCCATTTTTTTGCACTTTTGCCAGACTGAAATTTTGGAAAAAAATAACCAATTCTGCTGAGGATCTGATGTAAAAAGCTACAAGCACGTCTTCTAAACAGGGATGAAATGCAGTCAGATTCCATGTCAGAGTAGATGCTTCAATGTTTAGTGGCAGCATTACAAGGTTCTTCAGTCTTTCATACCAAAAATGTCCAAAGTGCAAAGCTGATTTTACTGCTCAAGCCACTGCAATCAGCTTCTTCAAATGGAAATTTGTCTAAGATGTAGTGATAAAATACAGCAATGGGCAAATAATGATACAAAGAAAGATATAATGGGAGAGAAGTATTTGGGAAGTATTTCCAATGACAACTTGTCATTCAAATCAGCCTTGCCGTGAAAGACTTTTTTTCTCCCTCTTTGCAATTTTACCAGCTTTGTGTGTTGCAGTGCAAACGTCTGGCATTCTTTCTCTTTGCTTGCAGGGTCAGCCTTTACAACATCTGACAACCTGTCCCTCAGTTCCTGGGTATCCTCCTCAACCAGTTTTCCTGGATTTCAGCATCCACAGTCTTTGAGTGCCCTGGGTACCAGCACTGCATCCATAGCTACACCCATTCCTCACCCAATCCAAGGATCTCTGCCTCCATACAGCCGCCTGGGAATGCCTCTCACACCCTCTGCTCTAGCCAGCTCCATGCAAGGTAGCGGCCCCACTTTCCCTTCCTTCCACATGCCTCGGTACCATCATTATTTTCAGCAGGGTCCTTATGCAGCTATCCAGGGACTGCGTCACTCCTCCGCAGTGATGACGCCGTTTGTATGAGTGATGTAAGACAAGAGAAACAGGAGATTTTAAATGTGCAAGTTTGGTATGAAAAATACAAGAGACCTTCCCGAAAGGCCTGTGGCAGGAGTGCTGAACTCGTTAACAAACCAGCTAAGTGAATGCGTTACGGATATAGATTCCTCCGTTGAGGGATCACAAGAAGAGAGCATGCAGCTTGGAGCTGCTCACAGACCTGTGCGTAACACAGCCAAAATGGATCTCAAAGTTCCCAGGATTTTTGGTCACGTGCAGCTTGTTCCAAAGGTGCATTATATCTAGCAGAAAGAGATTATGTTTATGCAGCAGTGTACAAACTAATTGTGTATACGTCTTTTTTCATATGCTAGAAGAATTCTGAAAAAGGCAATACTCTTACTCATCTTGATCTCTTCTTGTGACTGATGGGCATCTAAACAGCAAAAATGTATTGCTATAACTTTGAGCATGTTTTAGGCTATCTCAGCATACATTTGCTGGGAACGGGACAAAGTGGAGAAGGCCACCGTCCTTTTTAAAAGACTGGCTTATATTCACCAAAAGCAGTATTTCTTAGTTGCTACTATAATCCCAAAGAGAAAATTATTAATAAATCTTTCTTTCTTTCTTTGTTTCTTTCACAAAACACTATCAGTTCCAAAAAAGAACTGCGTTACAGGACTGTAGCAGTAATGATGTATTCTGTCTTTCAGTCTAAAAAGAAGTTTGTCCTATATCCTAGGAGGAGCAATTTAACTGTCTATTAAGGTATGATGAAGGAAAATGTTGATTTGGGAAATTCTGTTACTTACACTTAGAAACCCAAGACATCAAATCAATGCTTGCTTGCTGCTGTGCTTGCCACTGAAGACCTGTTTCTAGCTGCAAATGCATACCAAGATAACCCAATTTCAGGCTAGATCAGTCTATAGACTCTTGAGATAGAACTATAATCAATGGACTGGTATAAGATGAGTGGCACTGGAATATCCTTCTACTTGTTCTCATTTTCTTGGGTTTGGTCATGGCTGTTACTATACAAGCTGTTTGGCCAGGAAAATGAGGGCTGTACTGTCTATTTTTCCATGTCCCAGTAGAATGGTGGAGTTTTCTTGGGAAAATATCAGTGCAGAACTTCACATGTAATTTTTTTTTTATTCACATCTGCCTTTTTTGAGTTAGTAATTAAGGTTCTCATTCAAAGTACTGTCCACTTTTTCTAGTATGTTATGTCTGATGCAACAGAGGAACTGTAGAGGTCTAAGAAAAATTGACCTCTCTGCAGAGAGCTAGCATGAAGGCTTTGCACTGCTGAAAAGAGTACGAGTGCGATGCTGGTTTTCTGTGTGGCGGGAGCTGGGATTTCACTGTAAATAATAAGTCAACACAGAGTTTGTGTGCAGAGTTGCATTCAAGTTATAGATGATAACCCATCTACTGATAAAAAAGAACTAGCAATCCAATCTCATAGACCAAAGATCTGTGTAGAGCTGGAACACAGAATGGAAAGCAGACTTTTTTTGGCACTATTTTCCTCTACTTTTGACCAGCCTGTGTTGGTATTGTATAGTAAGAAGCGGAGTGTGGTACACAGAGTCACCTCTCTCCCATCTTGGAGAAGTGCAAGACAAGTCACATGCATTTTTTTGTCCCATTGCCTTGTCCTCAAAGACTCAGAGCAATGACAACCTCCCAGGCTTTTCCCAGTTTCTATTGTAGGCCAAATCTTGTCAAACTGGCCATTTCAATTACCTCAGTTATCTGCAATACCATCCTAATTTCCCTTTACTCACTGGTGGACCTGCCCCTAAAAAATGACCTGAGGCAATTTGCAACTTTTGTGTTTTGTATGTGAATGAAAATGAATTTTTATTTACAGTTTCTGGGTTCAGAGCTAGTACAAGGAATTCCCTAAATGCATATAACAAACCAAACTCTGCAGTATTTAAATTGTTTAAAATCAGGCAATGAATTTGGCTTGGTGTACCCGAATATCAGATTTTGCTCCAGGCTATCAGATTCACCGGAACAGTGCATGTTGCAACGTTGTGCCTACTCATGAACTGTTTTTGATATAAACCACTGTTTTTCAGGAAATTAGACGACACTGACCCCGCAACAAAAAGAAACTCTTCAAGTACATATATGATTCTACAGAAATGAGAATTTCAGGGGATATTTGGAAGAAAATTTGAATCCCTCTCCTTCAGTTGCTTGACTTCTGTTAGAGTTGTATGAAGGTCCTATGGCGACATGCACTAAAGCCTGTGGCGAAATTCTGTTTCTTTTATCTGTTTCCCTCTGCAGCTCCATTAACTTATCTGGAGTTGCAGGGGATATGGTTAGGTTCAGAATTCAAGCCAGTAGTTTTAATGCTGATACTTCCATCAAGAAATGGTCAAGTGGGCAGGCAGCTTTCTCATGACTCCAGAAATAAGTTTGGAAAAGGCAGGCTGATTTAGGCATGCTTTACAAGTCACACAATGCCTGCTTACACATTGACCTGTCCTTCCTTCGTGAAGCAAATTCAGAGAAACAAACTGTACAATCTCTTTAGCCCTTTCCCAGTCGCTGTCCCAAAAACACCAATATTTGGCACGCAGAAATGCCCCTGATACTGTTGCAGAGAAAATTCTCCAGGCTTTTTCTGGAGAATGAAACTGGATTTTGATAACATGATACTAATTTTGACAACAAAAATACTAAATGAAAGACAAGTGCTTTTCACTATGAAAAAAATGTGAATCATATGTGAAAAATATGGCAGTAGACTGTCCCTATATAAACACATGATAAGGCCAACTTCTCATCCAAATTCTCTGTGATGAGTTTCATGTCGTAGGTAATGCAGAACTACCTGTCAAAATCCACAGCTTGATTTTTCCCGTCAGATGAAGTCTCTCTCGGTGTGCCCATCCCTCTTCTTGCTGCTCTCTGGCATATGCTACTCTCCAATGGTTTAATTCCTTCACATCAGAAACCCATTGGGTTCCTCACTAATGCAGAGTCATGGGCAGATCCCAAGCAAGGGAACGAAGGCAGCTTGTGAAAGCCTTCCAAGGAATAAGGTCACTAGGTACGTCCAGTTCCCACCTCCTCTTCTTTGCCCTCACAATCCTACCTCCCAAACTCATTGTGTATAGTTGAGGTTGACAGGATTAATTACACGGAGATCATAGGATGCCCAATGAAGAGATATTGCTGCCTTACAAGGTTTCCTCTCCCTGTCCCCCTTACCTTCCTGTGGGCAGGGGCAGCTTGGGAGTGATTCCAGGGATAAAATTCCTGTCCCATTGAAGTCAGCCACAACTTTCTTGACTGTAATGGAGATGGGATTTCATTTAACATTCGCACCTAAAAATAAAGTCTAACTGTAAGAACAGTGACTGTAGCGACAGCAACAATACAGAAACTCTACAGAAAGGACTAAAACCCAACTAAAAATCACCTTTAGCATTGATTTCACAATTGGAAGAAAATGAATGTAAATTAATAATTAATTAGTTGAAGAGTGAAATTGCTTTTCCTAAAAAAATCATCTGTAGTACTTTGACAATAACTCAGTAATTTATTTAAGGAGTTGCTGTACTGCTGTCAAAATTACATCACTTTCAGTACAGAACATCTGTTGCTGGTAGATGGTCTAGGAATGCCAAATATAATCTAGAGTTTATTTTCCAATATAATTCACATTTTATATCCCATGAGAAGTGCTCTTCACCTTTATGAGTTCTCTTGGCTGAGCAAACTGGTGCTGGTTTATGTTGGTTTTTTTTTTTTTTTTCCTCTCTCATGGAGAGAACATGCCTGAATATACTTTTCAAAGAGAATGATAAGATTATGCTCCAAAGTGTTACAAGTACTTTTGGGTGTTTTCTGGATAACCCTTCTATCCATAGATAGTCAACAGGCTCAGGTCTTTAATCCATCAAAAGCATCCCAAAGACTAACAAAGCTGTCTCAGATGCATTTGTCTGAATATTATTTTTCTTCTACTTTTGGAGCGCTGAGAGAGATTAGACATAAAAACCATTTTAAATTTGGCTGTTTGGTTTGCAGTATTGTTTTATACGGCCTGAGGCACTGTCAAAGATAGAAATTTAGTGCCACGGGGTTTCAGTGGTGCTCTTCTAGGTATAAACTGACAAACAAGCATAGTCCAAGTGGGTAAAGGTACAGAGTTTCTAATGGAAATACTTCTTGATGAGTTCAAAGATGCTAAGGTGTACGATAGCTAACATACTTGGTAGTGCGATCTACAAGCTGCAATTGCAAATTTTCTCCCAGAAGGCCGGGACACTGCATGAGCATGTACACACAAGAAGATGTTGCTGCTACCATCATCCAACAAACACTAACCAGCGTTTGAAAATGAACCTCTTTGAAACCGAAAATTTTTTGGCCTGGCAACCTGATTATGCACTATATCCTCTTTATGTGTGTGTACTATAAGAAAACAGAAATATCAATGAAAATCATTGCAAAAACTTAGGGAGCTTTCCAAAACTGTAAGTTAATATAAATTGCTGTAATTTGCCCCTAGATAAGGGGTAAAAGCAACAGTGAGATCAGTGTAACACTTAGGGCTCCTTATCTGGGAGGGAGTTGTGGCCACAGCGCTTATACTCATCATCTGCAGAGGGATGACATTCACTCACTGCAAGATTAATTTTGGTTTTAGTGAAATCTTATTCTCACTGTTCCTTACAGAGCATTTTCTGCGGCAGGAGATGTGGTTTCTTTACTAATCACTCACTTGCTGGCCAGAGGATTTATGTATTACTCTGTAATAAACTGTCCTTGCATATAGTATCTAGTTTATCAAATGACAACTTCCTTTTCCTTATTTTATGTTTGTAAAGGAAAACTAAGCAGTGATTTAAGTAAGCTCTGAAGTAACTTTTTATGATAGTTTAAGGACAAAAAATACAGTTTGCTGTATTTTACCTTTAGCACATTTAAACAATCTTTTTTTTTTTTTTTTTTTTTTTGTACCTTCAGAAACATGAGGAAAGATTTGGTTTAAAAATAAGGAAGGTAAAAACTGGATGTAATCTCTTTAACAGAATGTACCACAGTTCTGCTGTTTGCTGTGTTGACTTTGTTGTTTATAATGCATCGCGTGAGCACATTCACCATGTACTGAAGTGTGTGTTTGTGTGTATGGGATGGGGGTAGGGGGAAATCTTTTTATGGAAAAAGAAGTTATGAACATAAACTATGAAGCAACATCTAATGAAAAGTTTCTTTTTAAGTGCAATATATTTATTTCTGCTAGAAATATAATATCAACATTATGTAATATTTGAAGCATTAAATGTTATTTGTAAACAGCTTAAAATTATATATATATCACAAAAATTGTACAGAAGTGCAAATGTGTGGATATTCAGTTTCTTTCATTAAAATATTGGGTGTTTTGATATATCTTTCTTATTGAGCCAAATCTTTCTGCTTCTGTTGTTTTTCCTCTAACCGAGTCACTGAGTGCAGTGGAACCAGTGATGGATTTTCCTGAGGGCGCACAAAACGCAGCAGGGCTGCACATCTGCAAAAGCTGGTCTAAACCTTGGATCCATACGGAGTGATAGTTGTACTGTGGTTAAATACAATTGTAGTTTGCATATAGTTACACAAATGCTTTTTTTTCAAAGTGCTTTGCAATCGTATTCAGAAAAATTGCTGGTTTTGCCACAGGAGCCCAAATAAGCAGCTGAAATATGGGGTTCCCAGGATCCCCAAGATGATAAACAAAGACCTAGGAAACATAATCTAAGAAGAAAGTGGAAAGGAAGTAGGCCTGTTTAATCTGGAGAATTGATGATTGTGGGAAGGTAAAACAAGGTTTTCCAATGTATGAAGAATGTAAAGAAGCAAGGAAGAAATTCCTCTCCATACCTGCTGCAGACTTTTATTTAATAGGATTTTATTTCTATTTTAATAGCATATATTAAAGCAAGGGAGATTTACCTGAGACATCTAAGCTATTCAAAGAGGAGGGATAGTGAAGCACAGCACTGGATTGCCCAGAGAAGATAAGGAGCAATGTCTATCACTAGAATTCTTTAAGAACAGGTTGAACATGCATTACTCAAGAATGATGTGATTAGAGCTGATCTTGCCTTGGGACAACCAAATGATCCATTGAGGTGCTTCCAAGCTTTCTATGAGAGCCATGGCTTAAAGCAGCTTCTGACAAAATCCTCAAGTTGCTCCAAAAGTTTTTGTTACACACCTGTAGTTCAGCTTGTCCTCAAATTGAGATCAGCTGCTGGGTCTTCTGCAGCTAGCTCACAGGAGTGGCTGGCTTACAGGGGAACTGGCTGTGATGGAAGAGCTGCAAGGTCCTAATCAACACCAGTAGCATTGCTTTAATTTGGTTTCTGCCTGTGAATGTATGCGAGGAAAGAAGAGACTAAGGTAATTCAACTCCACCTTTAACTATGTTGAGTTGCAACCATGCATTAATGTCTCTCTTACATTTGGAATATATGAAAGTGAGGATAGCTGAGCTGTGTCGGTAACTATATATGATGCCTTTTGTCTGTCTTGTATTTTTATGTTGTCTTGGTAGCAAAAAACATGTATTATCTCATGAATATTCAGTGCTGTGACAGTTTTTTGCTTCACTTCAGGCTTGGGGGCTTTCTTGATTACATGTAAAACTAAATGCATGCATTGGCACTTTCCTGAATCAGAAATATTGGCTGTATGCCGTCTCAAGCTATAGTTATGCCAACAGTCTCGCTGAAATCTGTAGGCTTGCTTGCTTAAAGTTGAATTAGTGCTTAAGTATTTCAGTGGCTCTGCAATTGTAAAACTCCGTGTGCTTTGTAGAATCAAGACCTTTGGGAACAAGTAGTCCGTGCAACAAACACCTGCATAATTGGAGGCTCTATTTGCTATTGTCCAAAGAGAAATCAGGGGATTAAATAAAGTGAATGGTCTGAACTGCCTCCCAGTACAGTTACTCTGAAAAGACTGATGAGTAGTCATGATGACTGTAGGCTGCCTTGTGTTTCCCATTTAGAAAACAGATTTGTAGCCAAATTATCTTGCAGGTGAGCAGTGCAGAGAACAAATGATTTGGAGAGTGATATTTTCTAAACTTCATGTGCAGAAGCATGATGAATGCACTGATTTAATGGTATGCTAGCAACCTGGAGCAATAAATGATATTTTGAATCATGAGTAAAAAGACCATTTCAAATACACATAAAATGTTTAGATTATACACCATCGGTTTGATATATAGAAAATAAAAATAATCAGTAATGATAATTCTGAGAGTAAGTAATTAAACTGTCAGTGGTCTAATGCCCAAGATCCTCACTAAAGTTGCTCACTGATATCAGGGTTGGTCAGTGAGGCTATAGGGACCTTTGTGGCAACTACAGAAGCTGGTCCTTGTTCTCCAGAGTAATAACCAGAGGGACTAAGAAAAACCTATGGGGATGCCTACCTGAAAAGTTTGTCAGAGAGGATTTTTGAAGACTAGGATGATAACTTCTCCCAATGCAGAGAGTATTAGATAATTCACCACTGCAGTATTTTCAGTTCTGTTAATATAAAATACATTTTAACGAGCAGACCCAGCAAAATCTGGTATTTTAGAGTTTTTTTTAGGTTGGAAAACAGGTTTAATACAGGGACTGCATTGAATAACTAATTTGTTGAAATAAAATCAAGCAACCATGCTGAATCATTTTGGTCTATTAGTTGACTTTGAATTGTTTTTATTCTCATTGTGAAGCCTGCCAGGAATATGTGCAGCAATTTCTGAGTGGCTTCAGGTTTCTGTGTCCTAGAGGATCTCATGTTCTCATCAACTTCACGAGTACCTGCTTCAAAGTCCTGCGCTCTCCTGTGTTTGGAGAAGGGTGGTTAGCAGAAATGGTGATGAGATGAATGATTGTCCTTCGGATATGCAAGGGGCGCTCAGCTAGCTCTTTGTCTGTTTTAATTCAGCCAGCTATTGCAGGGGACTAACTCAAACAGTAAGATGAATTAAAGAAGGGCAAATGCTTGGAACTGAATCTGTAATTGATGATATTTAGAAAAAATAGCCCCTCCAAAAGGTGGAGGGTGATACAGTTCCTTGAATAGCTGCAGTTTTTCTCTGTTTAGATGCTTAACTTCTGGTCAGTTGTTCTGAGAGATTCATAGGAGGGATGAAGTACATAGCAAAAAATCTGTGTCTCTTACCTGTGTTAGAAGTCTGTTATCTACTCTTTCAGAGGCAAAGTGTTCATATGTCTTTGTCACCTCAAACCAGAACTACTGTTGTGCTTTTTACCAAGGTCTCTGTCTTAAGGCTTCTTAAAATGTCCTGAAAGCAATAATATGGACTTGGAGAAGTTCATGATGTCTTTACTCATAGCCTGCACTGTCTTCCAGTCAGCTATCAGGGACAATGCATACCATAATTTTAACTGTAAAATACTAAATCATTCAGGTATTTGGTGTCATCAGAATCCACTCTCTTTCTCTTTGAGTTCTCACAGAGCTGGGATAAGTTGTGATTCTTGAACTGGTAGCCTGTGCCTAATAGGGGCTGCTGGAACTTGACTGCCTTCAATCAGGGGTCTCTCTATTGAAAATCACTCCTCCTCTTCTCTCCGTACCTACATTTCTGTATACTTTTATGAGACAAAAAGTCTGTTGGTCTTCACTGGTGCTCTCTGGTGTGAAAGCTGAGCGTGGGAGAGGCGGGAGAGAGCAGGTTTTTTCTGTTTATCTTACTCCCTGTCTTAAAGTCACGGTTGATACATAGTCACTTACAAATTTATTATTATTTCTTCCTGTGCTCTCTCATGGATCAATCCCAAGGCAGCCAAAAGAAGAATTAATTTTTATCTTGATGCAAATCATTGGCTGTAAAATTTGCATTGATAATATCAGAACATATACCCAGGGCTTTGGATTGGCAGGCTTCAATTACCTTCCTCTGAATGCCATAGCTTTTAGACTTGAGACACCAGTCATACTACTCATCTTCAATGGTATTACAAATAAGTTAGTAGTACTCAGGAGACTTAACTGCCTGATTTTATTTAATCGCTCCATTTCCAGTTAACATGTTCACCCCAAACAGCGCATTTCCAGACGATGATTAGATTGTTTCAGCTGGTTAGAGTTTGGCCTTCTTTGCTCCTTCATTTTACAATGCCCTAGGAACCTTGTGCATTTTTGTATGAACATATAAAAGTCTAACACTTGTACCCCCTAATTTCCTTTACAAGGCTTTAAACATTTTTCAGTTGTTCTTAAATGAATTAGTATGTACCATATAGCCTGCCTAGCACTTAAGACAACTTGGCATGGTTTCCAGTAATTCTGGATGGACGATCACTTGTATTTGCAGTCACAGAAATTGTTTTCCTTCCTACATGCCTGAAGAGGGAAAAGACTAATGAGGAATATTATAGGCTGAGGTTTCAAATGCAGATGCACAGGTCCCACTAATTTCAGCAAGAATGATGCTTCGAAGTCCTGTTTTGAAAGTCTTTGGTGTATAGCGTTTGCTATTTTCAAAGGTTTATGTTTTTTTCAGAGACTAGCCTAAATGTTTTATCTCCCCTTCCTGAAACAGTATTTTAAAGTTGCTTTTGCTCCATGCTGTAATATCATGCCTTTGCTCTCCTGTTCTTTCAGCCTTGGCCAAACTGTTAGACAACACATGGATACTTCCTTTTTATTTGCTACCACAATAATAAAAGCACTCATCTAAGTTGCAGAGGTTAACTTATCTTTTGTTTTGGTTTGGTTTTTGTTTGTTTGTGGGGTTTGGGACATGTTTGCTTTTGTGGATCCTCTTCTTAGGAGCTTACTTCGTTTGCGCTTTGCAGAAGAATAGTCTATATACCTGTCTCAAAGCTCCCACCTTGACAATATAGGCAAAACTGAATTTTGCTCTCCTAAATATGAGGGATGGGCTAGAGCTGTCTTGCCACAAAAGAGCCTGGGAGAAATCAGAATGTAAAATTACACGGAGGAGCGTAGGATCAGCGTGCTCTTCCTGCAAGCGGTGCCTCCAGCCCTGTTCCTGAGCAGCTGCTCCTGCCCTGCGTGTTCAAGTTCCCCCCAGCAAAAGCAATACATTTTGCTCTTCAGGGCTTCGGTATAGGCAGAAAAGCAAGCAGCAGGTTTGGGACTGGTCTGTCCCCACCTTGTCCACAAACATATAAATACACAGACTATTTGATGTTGAGGAAGTGCCTTGTCAGCTTGTGCCTAGAGCCATTCAAGGTGGTGGGTTCCCCTAGTGATCTAGGAGTCCAGAAACTAAGACCTGCAATGGTCAAGTCTCTCTCACGCATATAAAAACTTATGACTTTAAATATTTTTAATACTTGTATTATTCTGGAAATGTGAATCTGCAATGCAGCTGTGATGAGATGGACACTTTCACCAGAATGAACACACTGGAAAAACTAGAAAGGCATAAATAGCAACTGTCTGGATGCTACAGTAGAAATAAATTGGAAGCTGAGCATAAGATCCAAGCGGTTATTTAGAGTTAGTGTAAATAGAAATACCAAATTAAGCAAATAACATGTAATTTTGAGATGAATTGCTCTATGTGCCAAGCTCTGACTATGCACTGTACGATAACAGGAGACTAGGGGAGACATTTTGAAACCTAGAATCACAGGAGAAATTGCAAACCATAAAAAAGAATACTTTAGGAAAAGTCACACGTGCGATATGATCATAAACAAAACTGCAGTATGGTTACAGACAACTCTAGCTTAGGAAGAAGGTTTCCATTATCATGTAACCTGAAGGAAAACTAGACCATACATCCAAGTTTCAGCTATACTAGATCTTGATTGAAGAAAATGTTAAGAATCACCTGTATAAGCACGCCTAAGCACAGGAAAAATGAATGCTTATCCTTATTTTTGTGTTAGAATACACTGCTAATTCCCTGTTTGCTGCTTTGGTTCTGGAATATGCCCACACAAAATAAGTTGCGTGGCTGGGGCTAAACCAGTTATTCAAACATACAAAGACAACAAATGGGATGACAACAATGAATTTCTGCCTTATCTGTGATTCATGACAAGGGCTAAGCATGCATCCAGATGGAGAAATTATTCAGAGAAGACGAAAAAGACCCCAGAAAAGGAAATGGAGATCTGTATATCATCTTCATTTAAATAATGAAAGCCATAAGAGTTAATAAATGCACCAAGCTGTTGGAATAAAATTGAGAAAAGAAACAGAGGTCTGCAAAATTTCCCCCACCATTGAATATGACATAAATAATCTTAAAACGATCAATGACTTCATTTTTGTTTTGCTCTGTACTTCACTGATGTCGAATTAACAAATGCCTTAAAATAGATTTCTCCATGTGAAGTTGCTTTGAAGAATAGCACTTGCAAGAAGCATTTCAAGCTAGTGAGGAAATCGCAAGTTAAAAAAAAACAACTTCAAGCCTTTGCAAAAATGTTACATGATAGTCTGCACTTTTGCTAGCAAAGCAAGCAATAAGTTTTAAACATGACAAAGTTCAGGCATAAACCTGATTCTGTAAGTACTATGTATCTCTATGATGGAAAGGGCGCTAGCAGGGAGCTGGTTCATGAAACACAAATGTGGTTTCAGCTATTTTTACTGGATTTCCTTATTTATATCTACAAGACATTATAAACTGGTTGTTCTACTTTGCTCCACCCAAACTCACATGTATCAGATATCCAGATGTAGAGCTGTAAGGTACAGGACTCATTTTAAATTTGAATATGGGATGGCTGCAATCCCCATAATCTAATTTTAAGACTAAAACATTTAATTTCAGCATTAGGGCACCCTTTCTTCCCCCCAAGAGACCCTCTGATTTTTCTTTTGTAATTTTATTGTGAATTTTGTGATGTTTCACTTTTCATTAAAAGCATGCCCATGAAAAACAAAATTTCATGAGAAGCCCAGCTTCCATTAAAAAAAAAAAAGGGAGAAGGAGGGAAAAATAGGTGAAATAAATCTGCTCAAAAATTCAGGATAATAATATCTAAAAGTCAGCTTATGATTCTTGTTAGGTTATTACTTTTTAAAAAAAATATTTGGGACTGGAAACAGCAGAATAACTTTTGCTGTTGTTGCTATGCCAGCAAATACATTTATTTCTAATATAATTTATTCCAGTTACATAACCAAAATAAACAATGAGAGCAAAGTGACTTTTCACTGTCACTCTTCACGCAACTGCACTTAGGAATCTAAAATAATGGCCTTGTGGATGTTTTTTGGTTGGCTGATGAACCGGAAAAATAGAGGAAGATTAATTCAGAATTAAATGACAATGCAAACATAAAATTTGGAGGAGTACAAAGGGCTCATTTAAAAGAAGAACAAGAAGAACCACACAGTTTGGGTAAATGTGCAATGTGGTATTCACTGAAAATATTTGACTGTGTCCTCAGGTTAGTTACCACTTTCCTTAGCTTATTTATTTACATCAGTTTCAAAATGAAATATTAAAACACTTTATCACCTATCAAAATAACATTTTTTTAAAATTGTGACATAGTTTCCTGTATTTATTTCCAGCTGAAAATCATTTGGTCTGAATTAGAAACTCCTCTCAGTTTCCAGGAAGCAGATCTTTCTTTTGACAAATTCACTTATCACTGAACTTCTTGGCCATGTGGGGATCTGAGTTACATTCCTTCATTTGAATATCTAATCTTTACATTATTACACATGCCACACCATCACACTTTTTATTGTTAGATGCCAAAAAAAAAAAAAGAAAAATCCCAACGAAAAAACCCACCCTAACATAAAATTGCAGTCCTGAGTACCGTAAAGGCTGAGACAATATACACTTTCACACCTCCTTCCGTAGCCTGTGATGCTGTGATAGGTTTAGACTCTTTTTTGGACATGCAAGATCAGTGTTTTAAGGGCCACTGCGCCATCCCCACTACTCCGTATGCCACACGATCTTGCATTGTGGAGTGCTGACTCTGCCGGAGACTGGAGGTGTCCTACGTGACTGGGCTGCTGCAGCCTTGCCTTTTTCCACCAGCCTCTTTTCGCAGGGATGGACATGGTTCCCTCTTGCATGCTCTGCTTGAGGTCAACACCTAACCCCGCTCCACACCACAAGCCTGTTTCTCTGCCATGCTGCCGTGGTTGCAATCTTTGCGTTGTACCGAGCCCACTCGATGTCCGTGCTGACGTCCGTGTGTGCACATATACGATTCCTGGCACAGGTACCCCCTCACAGCACAGCCTTGCCGTGAAGCTTCAAAGCTCGGGGAAATGCTTCCAGCTCAGGTGTCACCAAGGGGAACTTTGTCACAGGGAGTAACTCACAGAGAATGCCAGCGCAGGGGAGGATGGAGCGTGCTGCACTAAACGGAGAGCAGTCACCCTCATAATTTCTTGCCAGTCACCAATGAGTTTTCCTTTTTCCTAATTCGTGCTTTAACACTCAGCCTACCCTGAAGCTATGTAGATGCAGGAACAATTCCCATCTTCGTTTCTAATCAAAAACTAATGGTCTTTGGGATACCATCTGATCCTTCCCCTCCTGTACTTGGATACAACCGTCAGAAAAATGCCACCTGGAAGAGAAACAGGTCTTTTTCGAAGCAGGGGACTGCAGTCCTGCATCCCACGGGTGTTCTGTGACCTCTGCCGGCGGCACGGCCGCATCCTGCCGGCCCACCGCAGCCCCTCGCCAGCCGCCCCTGCCCTGGCAGAGAGGGGCCCGGTGGCTCAGTGTGCGGTCACTTCGGGGAGTCATAGGGAGGTGGGAGAGTAAACAGGGAAAAGGGAAAAATCAGAAGGAGTAAAAAAAGATTTGGTGTATCCCAAATTTTCCATATGCCCCAGACGCTGTTAGTGGTATTCCCTAAATTCCCTTGTTCCCGCTAGCCTCCATCATCTGATCTCAAGCCCCTGCAACAATGGTGGTGTTTCAGTTCTTTCCCCAGGAACCCACTCTGACACTGCTGCAAAATTTCACTGTACTGCTTCACCGTTTTTCAGGCAGCAATATCTATTTTTTTCCTACACAGTATGCAACCTACAGTCCGCTTTGAGAATATCTTCTCAGATTTTCTACCAGGTACTCAGATGCAAATCCACATGGTGAATGAAAGGGTGCTGGCCTGCATCAGCTATCTATTTGTGTTTCTTAAGTTAATTAGGCTTTTCTCTAGTTTGTTTTTAGCCTAGTAGTTTTGTTTGTTTGTTTTCTACTTACTGGATGGATGGCACCCAAGTAGCTGTAAACTGTAATGTCTTTTTGAATTATGGATGGCAAGATATACATATTTTTTTTACTCTCTTATTTTCAGCAAATATGAGTGTTGCCTGTAATAAATACTATCTGAACAAGAGAAAATAATTAGCTCATATCCACATGCACTACTTCTAATTTCTTGCTGGTAGACAAAACAAGTACATCAGTCCATATCCTAACAAAGAAGTTATCTCTAAATACTTTTGGAAGATGTACTCAACACCAGACCAGGCAGAAAACACACAGCCTGATTTTCATTTACACAAAAGCCAATTTATAATGCTCAGGAAGCCTTGCAAGGCTTAAAGCAGATGTCTGCACCCACTTAAAGCTTTCTTTCCACACCAGAGTTGTGTAACTGAATAGTTGTTCAGGACTTGCTGTTGCTG
>NW_009630424.1:47618-57811 GCF_000690535.1 Cariama cristata
GGGTAAGCATGCCACACCTAACACCTTACTCAGGGCAAAACTATGTAGATTGCATGTCTGAATAAAGATGTATGTATTTTCTTTTGTGGTAATAATTTTCATAGGTTTGCAGATCTTCACTTGAAATCTCAGAAAGCATGCTGACAGTCAGCTATAAAGAGACCTCATGATTTATTCTCTTGCTGTGGTCTCAACATTTTGACCTCTTTTCCTTCCACTGTCTGCATAGATCTAAATTGTTATTAATACAGAAGCCATCCAAATACAAAACCACATCCTACTATTGTAAAGTGTGACTGTCGAAATAAGTTGAAATTGGCTAAAGAGTAAAGATTCATTTGGTATAGTTAGACAAGTTCATATATGCATATACCGAGACTTATTTCTGTATGTAACTTAGTACAAATCATGAGCTTAAGGACTTATTTTCTTATTCAGTCTTCATGATTTTGGATTTTATATTGTTTATTGCCTGCTCCTCTCCAGTCTTATTCCATATACACAGCCCCTATTCTCAATGCTACTAAAAATTATTGTCACAACTCCCTCCCTTTCTTGTTATCACCTCATTTTAGATCATCCACTGTACTTACAAAGTAGATCTGTGGCAGACCCACTAGTGAAATTCAGGTGTTTCCTTCAGACCTAAGCTAGTTTTCAACTGCAAACTCAGTGTTTCCTCTTTCTTCTCCTGCTCCCCCACCTCAAAACAAAAGCCCAAGCAAAGGTTACAGATTTGGTCCTGCTCTTTGGTTTCCAGAGGTTTTTTTTTTTCTTCTCTTGTTTTATTTTTAGGGTGTTGGCAAGATGTGAAGGCGCTGTCATTATTTCTTTGCAGAAGACTGATAATCTCCGAGTTACATAGAACCTTCATCACAAAAAACCATGGAATGGTAGCTCAGAGTAAAAGTAGCATTTTCCTTCATATATTAGGAGCTGGGTGGTCTCTAGCTCACAGCTGGGTCAGGGAACACTTGGGATGAAATTTTTTCATAAAGACTCACCGAGGGATTAGTTGGTATATAATAATAAAAAGTAAGGCAGGAAGGGATCTTCAGAGATCATCTCCTTGGCTCAAACCAAGATCAATTTATAATTAAACCACCTCTGAAAGATGTTTATCTTATTTGCTTTTAAGAGCCTCCAACAATGGAGATTCCACAGGTCCTTTAAAGAATCGGATACCTAACTATTCTTTTCTTAGAAATTGGCCGTAACATCTAACCTGACCCAGACTGTAATTTTAGCCCTTCACTCCTTATCCACTGCTTCTGTCTCTTCTTGTAGCAACCTTTTGCCTATTTGAAAACTGATATTGCATTGCCTCTGATTACTCTTCTCCAGGCTATTTTTCACATTCTCCTTGTGTAGACTTCAAGGGGGTTTTCTGCTGTGTGTATGTGTTTGGCAGGGGGAAATCTACTTTGCAACTACCACGGCTGATGTAAAATAAGAATGACAGTAAGGGATAAAGGAGATTAGGAAAAATCCCTACCCTTCAGTGGGTCCACATCTTTCCTGAAGTGCAGTGCTTGCTATCAGACACATTCCTTTAACTGAGATCTCACCAGTACTAACTGGAGTCAACAGATGACTTCATGAGTGAGATATGAAACTCCTTCCCACATATTCCAGTGTAACGTTTTGGTTTTCCACAGCTGTGCAGCAATGTTGACTGATTTCACTATAATGTAAGAGATTTTTTTATCAGTTTACAGTACAGACAGTCAAAATTTATTTTGCATTCTTTCCTCTGCAACTTTTCTAATAATGCTGGCAATAAGGCTTATAATGTACAGCTGAAATGTGGAGGTTCCATGCCGCTTGCAAAACGCCCTTCTGTGTATGCATACGGCATGTAAATGTGAAGTTACTTTAAACCTGGTACAGGTAGTTTGTGAGTTGTTAGTGGGCAATGAAGCTCTTTCTGTTTGAAAAGTGGGTAGAATTTTTCTGTGTTGCTTCAGCAGATGGGGAAAAAGGACACCTTCCTAAAACCAAAACATCTTTTAAAACTTTATCACCTTTTTCTGACAATTATTCTCCATTTCTCTGCTCCTCTGTGTGATCCCAACATTGTGTTCTTGCACCCAAGACCAGCACCAAGTATTCACCCCATCCAGCAGACTCTTCTGCTCTTTGACATCCTTTTCTCCTTCCATTAAGTGATAATTCTAAAAGCATCCTTCCTGTGAAGTATTTCTTCAGAGAAACCCAGCATCACAAGCGGGCCTCAGTTTCCTTGCAGTGCAGCCCTGGGGCTCATTCTGGAGCCTCAGCTCTACTCACTATCAGCAAAATCATCTGTGACTTTATGATACGACAGTTGCGTGGAAAAAATGGCTAGATAAAGATGTCTGCTACATTTGAAATACGCCTCCCACACCCAGCAGTGCTCTTTGATTTTTAGTATTTTATAGGGTTTTTTTATACACACATGCATGCAAACACAGACACATATGTATGAGTATGTGTACACTTGAAAGTGCGTTGTTTAGTGAACTCGCCTCATTTTGCCATCAGGCTAACATGAGAAAATAAATGCTGGACTATATTCAAGCTTCAGTCCAGCATCAATATATACAGTGACATATATCATCAATGTAATCTCTCAGGAAGGAAAATCCTCTGAACTCCTATGCGTCATGCTATGGGGAATCATGCTACTTCTTCTGGGATCTTCTACTGGGATCTTCTACTGGGAAACAAGTTGTAGCACCTTGAGGAGCCGGCGTAGTTGTGCCTGCCTTGGGAAACAATAAGCCAGCTGCCGCTCTCTGACCATAACGAGTTGTTCTGTCAAGCTTAAAAATTTTCAGAATATGAATCAAACAATATGTTTTAAAAAGATTTGTGTCCCACCCACATAACCCCTTCAGTGCTACCTGCTGCATCCTTCTTAAGAAGTGGGCCAGGCTAGGGATTTTTATTGGCGAAGAGAATAGAACAGAACAGAACATTTCAGCTGGAAGGGACCTATGCCAACCATCCAGTCCCACTGCCTGATCACTTCAGGGCTGACCAAAAGTTCAGGCATGGCATTAAGGGCATTGTCCAAATGCCTGTTAAACACCGACAGGCTTGGGGCATCGACCACGTCTCCAGGAAGCCTCTTCCAGTGTATATAGGTTCAGTGGCTATAGATGCTTCTTTTTTATTTGAATTGTCTTTGGTCAAATCATAAGCAAGCAGGATTTTCTGATGGTAGGGGTAGGGTAAGCAGTGCAGCCCATGTCTTGTGTGAAGGGAAACGGGGGTCTGGGATGACAGGAGGAGTGTGACAAGGGGTCTGTGGTTACCTGTGAGCGAGGGGCTGGCGGGAGGGCAGGGGTGGCCCCTGGTTCCTGTGCAGGACGGTGTGTTGGTGCTCAAGGGGACACTCACCAGGGAGTGAAACCTCCTACAGCACCCCACACCGCTCAGGAACAGAGATGGTGAAGGTAAACACGAACAGGAGAGGAGGTTGTAAAGAACCCCTCCCTGTATAATAGGTGATTTGTATCTGCAGAGTTGGAATGATCACCAGGAGCAATACAAATCTGCGGCAGATGTATTTACAACTTGTACTTGAAACACAGGCCTGGTTGTTTGTACTTTCCACGTATGTCAGAGCGCTTCCTTATGTAGCATTACTCAACATTTACAAGTCAGGTGTGATTCAAGCTCTGCGTAGATCAGTGGTTTAATTTAAATTAACAGGGGCTCTGACAAAGCAGCCTTACAGTCAGCAAGAAGTGTCTATGTCCTGGCCAACCTGTTTTCTGTCCAAACAACCCAGATTTGGCCTGCTAGTTTAGATGAAAGTGTTTCTTGAAACGAATGTGTTAATTCGGGGGGGGGAATTGCTCTTTTTGGAGAGTGTATACAACACTTGGCATACTTTTAACCGAGAGGATGCAGAAGGCAAGAGGGTGCCTTAGGCAGTAGATGGCACTGTCAGCTCAAAAATACGCTCCGAACGGGGCCGTAGTGGTATCTGTTTGTCAGCACGGCTGATGGGACACGGGCAAACGCCTTCTTCCAGCACAAAGGGAGCACCATTTCCTTCGTAGGGGTTCAAGAGACTAAAATGGTGATGTGACAAAGTAAGGGGATATGCTGATAGGTGGTGTAAAGCGATGATGCCTAAAAATGAACTATACTTCCACATCGAAAATTGAAAGGAAGGAAGGAATTCCCTCACGTTGTTTGGCACTGTTGCACATTCTTAATGTTTTGGGAACACAGCCTTTAAAGCCTGATTTGGGTGCCGTTATTAGCAAGGTCTCAGAATGTATAACGGAAGCAGATATACAATCAGGATCATGATTTGAGAAAGATTATTAAAAAGTTAAAAAGGTGAGGAAGGAGATGAGGCAGACATAAACTGCTGCTCTTACCAACAAGGACTCCATCTGGGCTTTTCAAAATTTTTATGTGTAAAATTTGTATTACATCTTTAGTTTTGTGTGGGTATAAACTAAAGGCTTTGTAGCCTCAGCATCATTTTTTTTCTCCTCTTGATAAGGTGTCTGGCAAAAAGACCAGATTTTCTAAGAAAGGATGCCTTGCAGCCCTTGAAGTGACCGTGTTAGTCACTTCAGCTTGTCACAAAGAATTCACCTTTCCTCAGTCATATACAGCAAGCAAGCAACATTCCCAAATCATGGCTTCATTTGTCATTTCAGGGGTGTCTGAAGTGTAGGATCATCTCACCTTCAGTCCGGTCTGCCGTTTTGCTTAGTTTGCCAAAGGTACGTTCTGTCACTGTCTGTGGGTAATTAATCTGCCTCTTCTCTACCTTCATTAACAAGGGCAGTAAAGGATACACTGAAATCCTCACTGAAATGAGTATCAGGGTAAGTAAAGGGTAAAACAGAAATAAACTTGCTAACACCTGAACAGGTAAACTTAGACCCTGCCGCTGTTTCTGATGCAGCTGTCTCTATTTCACAGTGGTCCACAAGCTTCTTTCGCTCTCTTGCCAAAGGAGATTTGCCAGTAAAGCTCCAGCACAGTGTAGGTTTACTGACTTTGATATGGCAACATATTTCAAGAGCCCTACTGTTTCTCACATCTGGCTGCTCTGCCAGTTGTTAACTGAAAAGCTACTCTGTAAGCCCTTCCAGATCACTGCTTTTCTCATGTTTCTGTTCTAAGTCCATTGCTGGCCTTCCCGTATTTCCGCTGTAAATGGTGTCTGTATTCTCCGTCTCACATAGAGGGGATCTGCCATGAAATATAGTAATAGCTCAGCCTGTGTTCATATGATCCTGCTCTGTTGTTGTCACTTAGCTCCTGCTTGTCGCTGGAAGCTGTTTCCTCCGTCTTCTCTGATGCATCTCTTGGCAGCAGCTAGAGACACACCAGACAAACACCGACTCCACACAAAATGAAGAAAAACCATCATCGCTAGTAAATCAGGTTAGGGTAAGCTGGATCCATCACTTCCTCTTCTAACAGTGAGTTCTGTGGTCCTCAGGCAACTTGCTCTATAATTTGCTCCTCCAGATAGAAGCATAACAAGATGCAGTTGCTGTGGCTGTGAATCATGGCATCTCTGCCAAATTAGCATGACTACTTGCTGTGGCCAAATGCCACGCATTGAGAACGTGGAGCGTACAGCAAGAGATCTTCATTTTGAAAGCTGTAAGGAGATTATGTCGTGCAGAGGAGTTAAAAGTCCTCAGAATGGTGAAGAATTACAGAAACATTCCAGGGCCTGGTTGGGAGGAGATGATCACACTCCATGTTATGAGAAGGGGCATTGGCAAATCTCCCAAATCATCTGCTCCACAGGGCAAGTGGATGGCTGTGCTTCTTCGATCGTTCTGTCTGCAGCAAGGAAGGAAGGGTAACTGGAGATATGTTAGACCTATGAAATTCCCTGTGTAGCTTAAATTTTTTTACTGATATTCATAGTATTTCTTGTTCCTTTTTCCTTTTTTTTTTTTTTTTTTTTTCAGAGCTGCAGGGAAGCATTTAAGGTAGCATGAAAATGGTACTGGAAACTGAAAGCCAAGAAATCAGAGAAAGTCTGGTGGAGAGTAATTGGGTTTTCTGAGTCACTAATGTTCTTCAGTGTTATTCTGGCAGCAGGCAGTTTGAGACTAACAAGCATTTTTAAAGAAATGAAGGAGGCAAATTCTGTGTCAAAGAAAGAAGGGTCTTCAGGACCTCTCGTTCCAAAAATGTGATTATTTGTTGCCAGGGTAGGCAAGCTGGGTAAATTGTTCTCATTTGTTTCTAGTAGAAACAAGCTTTTGCTTGTGTGAGAAGTTAGCCATACAGACATAGATGTTCCAGTTGTATATACAGTTAAAATGCAACTGCAGTTTTAAAAGTGAGAGAAGATAGAGGTGAACAGAGATGTGCAAGTAGAGATCAGATTGCTGAATTACTAACTCACCAGGAGCATACTTTTCCCTCTTCAGGATACAGACAACGCATGTTTAAAGGATTTAACTTGGACGGAGGGGGGGGAATATTCGTATCCCGCAGAAAGAGATTTGGCCCCACAGAGCTGTTAAATAGGACCAGTTGCACGCTGTAACTTGTTTGCCACCACATTCTGCTGTTTTTTCCTGGCAGATTCCTCCACGTACAAACTCCAAGGGCAATCCTGCTTCTTTACTTCTGCCTTAAGAGACTCCTTAGCCTTCTGCACTTCTATTCAGCCCGGTCTTCACAAGAAGAGGTTCCAACTATTTCTGTTCTCATAAAGTTCTTTCCTTAGGTAAGAATTTGCCTGCTCTGTGACTGAAGCTCAAGTAGGATTAATAACGAGTTAAATCAGAGAGGGCCATATGGTACAGAGCTCAAAATGCTCTAACTGCCTGGCTAGTTACCTGAGGCTCTGAGCCATGTTGCTGTCAGCACTCAAAATGGCTAGTTTAATGCTAGGTTGAGTACATCTAACCAGGCAGCAGCCACACAGTTGTTTGCTGAAGAGACGTACTTTCCAGGTTACGCCTTCATTGCATGCTAACCTTGGATTAAATAAACCAAGGAAAGGGAGCTTGAAGTTCCCTAACTTGCCACAACGTAGTCCTGCTATTATTAAGTCTGCTGCTGAATGTGTGAAAGTGTGGGGGATCAACACGCATCCCACAGAAGCAAAGACCCGTGGTAGGTGGCAATGGCAGCCTTGCCACAAAATCTGCAGAATATACTCTGAGGCGATGCCGCTGGAACAAAGCAGAAGAGTAAAAGAAACATTATTATAGATATAAAAAGGGAATTCTCCACAGGCACTCTTATTCAGATCACCTCAGGAGAGAGGAGGAGTTGGTATTGGTAATAGACTGCAAGGTGAAGGTCTCACTTGAGGCAAGAGGAAGAGTGAGAGAACAGGTGGAAGACGAGAATGCATGGTGGAAAAGAAAGCAAGGTCTGGACTATTGTGTGTTCACGTGTGCACGTCCAGTGTCCTGAGGAATGAACACTGCTAGAGAATATACCGGAGCTGCCAAGGCAATGTGTTTCACTTGCAGGGCCTGATACCTGAGGACTGTGAGTTATCTCCATTGACACTGCGTCACAAGCACCATCCAATGCAGCATCCTCAGATTGCTGATATCTGGCAGGGTGATTTGGAAATACAAAGGGGCAGTCCGGTGATCCTGGAAAACGTGTAGTCAGAGAGATAGGGAAGATCTAGCAGAGAGAGGAATGCTGTGTTTCAGGATGTGCTTTGTGCTAGGACAGCAGAAAACTGTGGAGCAACATCTTACGGATTTTGCTGTCCCTGGACAGAAGAAGTTAGGATAAGATGATTAAGATGATGTCTCTCCTATGGCCTAGTATATATCTGTCAGCACCCTCAAGAGCTGAAAGAAATAACATTTATTTTCAGAGTAGTTATCACATTTCCACACCCCCCCGCCTTTTTGCTATAAACAGCAAGTTATGTGCTGGCTTACTGGGATCACTCCTTTCGCTGTAATGTGCAGGATTAGTGATGAGCTACTCTGAAATGATGTTGGAAATAAATATAGCACTTCTGGAAAAATGCGCAACTCCTGTGATGATATAAACCCGAGGTTTGTTTCTTACTACTTGTGTCTCTTATAGGTTGAAGCAAGTGTCATTTCATTTTTAGAGGTGTACTGCTCTACTGCAGCTCTTTTGAAGTAGTGTTGATGGCTTGCTTCAGTAATTCATAGCTGCTGAATATAGGCACCTTTACATTTAAGAATGTGATGTTCTGTCTTTGCATTCTCATAACTTTTAAAATCTTTAGTTGTTTAGTTTAGTAGTACGTGCCTTTGTAATCAGGTTTTGTGGGTAGCACCTTTTGAAATAAATTGCCCGAAAAGTTTTAATAAAAGAAAATTGCCTGAAGGCAATTGCTTTGCTGCAGGCTGGAGCAGGCCCAGTTAATCTCAATGGTCGAGCCATCCTTTGGCAATCATTTGAACCTTAATAATCCCAACCCTTCAAGTTCCTAAGTGTTCCATGACTCTGTTGATTTTGGCAAAAATTGAAAATAGATTTCAGGAGTTAAAAGTCAGCAGAAAATATCATATTACTCTTTTTGTATGCCAGTTACAGTCAGAACTCTTTAACTGTCTGGAGCCTGTACATTTCAATCACTCAGCCAGCAACAATAGACTCCTTTGGTTACTAAATTTATGACAAGGCCGCATGATAAAAATCAAATATGAAAAAGAGCAGATTGAGGAAATTTTCCTTTTGGAAAACAGGTGAGAAAATAGTATGTAGTCTTCAAACCGTCAAACTGTGTTCCTTTTACGCTTTCATTTATATTTAATATATAATAAGCACAGATAAATGTTTCTTGAAATGTTAAACTGCTACAGGTAATTCACACTGGAAGAAGGGCCTGCATGCTTAGGAGACTGGTCGTTTTATATACCTATGTAAGCTAGTCAAATGAAAAACACCATTTCTTCCTTGCTCATTTTTTGAGACCAATGTAACACATGCCTTTTGCAGTTATCTCCCCCAAACAGCTGGGGGTAGAATGACGATTTTCCCTCAACGAGCAAAGAAACGTGGAGCCAAGAGTAGCTGTGGACACACAGACCCTCTCTCAGTCCCGCAGACTTGTTTGTTTTTATCCGGCTGTACCAGCTTGTATTTTTATACCCTTATTGCGGTAACAACCTTCCTACTCCCACAAAGACAGCAAAGGCTGTCCTCTTCTCATACATTCGTTACCTCAGTAGCTGAATCTGGACCAAAATTACCTTCCCGTGCTAACAATATTAAATATATTTTTAAAATGCTATCTTAGTATGGTATTTGCTGCATAAGGCTCAAACCTTGCATTTCACAGGATAGGATTTGTAAAAATGAGGAAAAGAGATGAAAATAAAGAACGGTAGTTGTAAACACTTTCTAAAGAGTCACACACCTGTTAGGTCAGAGCAAAAGGGTGGAAAGGCCAGGAAAAATAAGCAAAGAGTTGAGTGGAAAGATGATGCCAAGAAAACTCAAACATGTAGAAAACTTGGGAGCAGAAACATAGAGAGAGAAATGAAGAGGAGCAGGGTCACAGAAAAGCCTGAAGACAGCACGTGGGAGGCAAGGAATACGTATGGTTGAGAAAGAACTTCCAGGGGAAAAAAATAACAAGAGGACGGACACGAAAGAGTGAAATGGATCCGTTTGGAGAGGCTGCAGTTAATGAAGAGGTTATACTCCGCTATATTTAATCAACATTATCAATGAAGTGGTAATTACATTAATATATCCCTATCGGATGGGTCTCTGTCTGACCCACTGTTTTGTGCTGAGCAAAAAAGCACGTGCAGGAATGAGGAAAGATAGTTTTGCTGTAGCTGGGACTTTGACAGCTGTGTTGTATATTGACAACCTTTGAACGAACGGCAATTCCGACTGTTGATGTAGGAGCCGCGGCAATCGCTGCTGTGAGGTGCTGGAGACAACTGCTCTAGGAAGTCATGAAACGACATTTCAGGTCTCGAGGGTCGGTGTTCCACAGGACCTCCAACAGGCCCTTGTAACCTCTGAACGCAGAGAAATGGTTTGGCCGGAGCTGCACATCGATCGTGGCCTGGCCTCGCCGGCAGCCCGGGGCTGCAGCCTGCCCTGCTGAGGGCTCCTGCCTTGTGGCAGAGGCCACTCGGGCGTCGCCATATCGCCGGCACACGGTAAGGCAAACTCATGTTTAACCTCCGAAAAGGTGGAGGAGGAAGAGGTCTTCTCTGTGGCTGGGAAGTCCCTGG